>NC_041390.1:85074400-85135732 GCF_002162155.2 Triticum dicoccoides
ATATATATATATATATATATATATATATATATATATATATATATATATATATATATATATATATATATATATATATCTTTTCTTGCTCATTGTTCTTTTGGCTTTTTCCTTTGCCGCTTTCTCTTAGTTGCCTGCCTTGCCAATCGGACAGCCGCTCTACGGACTGTTGCTGGATCAAGTGCTAGGCTACTTTGGGAAAGCAAGTACTTAGCCGATTTCAAGATTGTTTGAGCAAGTTGGATAGAAGGCGACAATCCGACTGTCCGAGAGTCGGTTTGCGAGGCTGGAAGCCGTCTTGAGCTATGTTTTACGCTTTGAGTCCTTAGCCATTTTTCATGCGAACACCCATTCTACCTTACCTCTGCCAACCGTACAGTCGCTCTGCAAGCTGCGGCTTCTGACAGAATACGGTTTAGGTGTTACACACTACTTGTCCAGCTGCAAGAAGCATTTCATAGTGCAAGGCGACAAGTCCCCGGGCTGACTTGTCGAACCCGGTGCCAAGCGGCATGACAAAGAGTAACATACTTGTAGGCATAATTTTTATCATGCGGACAAAATAGGGCAGTCCCCGAGCTCGTCTCGAGGGGCCCGAAGTCTTGGTACTTTGGTACAAAAGGTAGCGCGGTACATACTACATCAACTGTAAAATCTTCGGAGGAGATTTGCATTCCATGGCCGCTCTGTCTCCTTGCCGGAGTCGTCCCTCTTGCGTGCTCGGGGCTTCTGAGCGTCGATCAGGTAGTAGGAATCGTTGCCCGGTACTTTGTTGATGATGAAAGGGCCTTCCCAAGGCGCCGACAGCTAGTGCTGGCCGGCTGTTCGCTGGATCAGCCGGAGCACAAGGTCGCCTTCTTGGAAAGATCTTGGCCTGACCTTCCTGTAGTGGTATCGGCGCAGGCTCTGCTGGTAGATGCTGGACCGGCTGAGTGCCAACAGCCGACCCTCTTCCAGCAGATCAACGCTGTCTTGTCGTGCTTCTTCTGCTTCCTCCTTGGTGTACATGGTGACTCGTGGGGAGTCAAACTCTATGTCCGTTGGGATGAGGGCTTCGGCACCGTAGACGAGGAAGAAGGGCGTGAAGCCGGTTGACTTGTTTGGAGTCGTGCGTAGACTCCAGAGGACGGCTGGCAGCTCGTCGAGCCAGCAGCCAGCCGAGCGCTCCAGAGGCTCGATCAACCGAGGCTTGATGCCGGACAGGATGAGGCCGTTTTCTCGCTCCACTTGGCCGTTTGACTACGGATGGGCGACGGACGCTAGGTCCAGTTGGATGCCCTGTGTTGCGCAGAAACGGGCCAAGGTGCCATTGGCAAAATTCGTGCCGTTGTCGGTGATGATGCTGTGTGGTATGCCGTACCGAATTGTGATATCGGTGATGAAGGTCACGGCAGTCGGACCCTTCAGTTTCTTAATTGGCTTCGCTTCCACCCACTTGGTGAACTTGTCCATTGCGACAAGTAGGTGAGTTAAACCACCTCATATTGTCTTGAATGGTCCCACCATGTCTAGACCCCAAACTGCGAAAGGCCAGGCAATGGGGATGGTCTTGAGCGCAGAAGCCGGCTGGTGCGGCTTGGAGCTGAACTTCTGGCACCCTTTGCATTTTTGGACCAACTCCTTGGCCTCTTCCAAGGCAGTCGGCCAGAAGAAACCATGCCGAAAGGCTTTGGCGACGAGTGCTCTTGAAGCCGCATGGTGGCGGTATTCGCCTTGATGGATGTCTTTGAGAATCGCCTGGCCTTGCTCTGGCTCTACGCAGTGCTGGTAGACACCAGTGACGCAGCACCTGACCATCTCTCTGTTGATTATGGTATAGGCTGCCGCCCGGCGTTGTACTTGCCGAGCTGAGGTCTCATCAGTTGGTAGCTCTTTATTCACCAGGAATTTGAGGATGGGCTGGGCCCATGAGGGTGCTACTATTTCTTCGACTACCAGAATTGCGACTTGGACGAGGGCGGCTGGGCTGGGAGGCGGGGGGTTGGAGTCAGCAGCCGCTTGCTGGGTTGATGAAGTCCCCAGGCCGACTGGCGCGGTCTTTGAGCCGAGTTCTGGAATCTTTGAGTCCGCCACCACAGTCCCCGGGCCGGGCTCGACTGTGGCGGCTTTGGAGTCATCCGCCAAAGTCCCCGTTCCGCCTGCCGGAGCTCTGGAGTCAGATCCGCCGTCTTCAGGAGGAGCCGGTACAAAAATGGAGTCTGATTCTGGTGAAGGCTTGACAGACGGCTTGAGGAGGCGTTGAAGGGCGACGCCAGATGGTATCGCTTGGCGGGTAGAGCCGATTCGTGCCAAGGCGTCTGCTTGGTCGTTGTCGTTTCTTGGCACATGGAGGAACTCGCACCCTTCAAAATACCCGCTGAGTTGCTGCACGAGGAAACGGTAGCTCGCCATGTTTGCGTCTTTCGCGTCCCAGTCGCCAGATGACTGCTGGACCACTAAGTTTGAGTCGCCATAACACAAGATCCGGCGGATGCCAAGTTCTTTGGCAAGCCGGAGCCCGTGAATGAGCGCCTCATACTCGGCAACGTTGTTGGAGGCAGCAAAATGGATTTGCAGTGCATACTTGAGCTTGTCGCCTTTGGGAGAGGTGAGGACGACGCCGGCTCCCAAGCCGGTGCGCATCTTGGAGCCGTCGAAGTGCATCCGCCAATGGGTGGAGTCAGGCGCTGGAGGCAGGTACTGGGTCTCGGCCCAGTCGACGAGGAAGTCGGCCAGTGCTTGTGATTTGATAGCGGTGCGGGGCTGGTAGTAGATGGTGTAAGGAGCCAGCTCTATGGCCCACTTGGCCACTCGACCAGAAGCATCTCGGCTACCGATGATCTCGGCAAGTGGAGCCGTGCAGACCACCATGATTGGATGCTCTTGAAAATAAGGCTTCAATTTCTTGGCAGCAAAGTGTACGCCATAGCACATCTTCTGGTAGTGGGGGTAATTCTGCTTGGAGGTCGACAGTACCTCGCTCAGGTAATATACTGGTCTCTGGACAGGCAGCGCCTTGCCTTCCTCCTTGCGCTCCACTACCATGACTGTGTTGACTACTCGGCTGGTGGCGGCGATGTACAGGAGCATAGGTTCCTTGGGAGTCGGAGCCGCCAGGACGGGTGGAGTAGTCAGCATCTTCTTCAACTGGTGAAAAGCTTCGTCCGCCTTATGGTTCCACTCGAAAAAAGTGGTCTTCTTCATGAGTTGGTATAAGGGGAGAGCTTTCTCGCCCAGCCGACTGATGAATCGGCTGATGGATGGTAAGCAGCCGGTGAACTTCTGCACATCCAGCAGTCGGCTAGGTACCTCCATTCTCTCGATGGCCTTGATTTTTACTGGGTTGCATTCTATGCCGCGTTCAGAGACCAGGAAACCTAGTAGCTGGCCGGCTGGTACTCCAAAGACACACTTCTCGGGGTTGAGCTTGATCTGGAACGAGCGCAGGTTCTCAAAGGTCTCCTTGAGGTCTTCCAACAGTGTTCCACGCTTTTCCGTCTTCACCACCACGTCATCTACGTAAACATGGGCGTTCCGGCCGAGCTGCTTGAGGAGACACTTCTGCATACAACGCTGAAAGGTGGCGCCGGCATTCCTCAAGCCGAACGTCATGGTGAGGTAGCAGAATGCTCCAAATGGCATGATGAAGGCGGTCTTCAATCTGTCAGCCGGGTTCAGCTTGATCTCATGATATCCTGAGTATGCATCCAAGAAACTCAACAACTCGCATCCGGCTGTGGAGTCGATCACCTGGTCAATTCTTGGTAGAGCAAATGGGTCCTTGGGGTAGGCCTTGTTGAGGCTCGTGTAGTCAATACACATTCGCCATTGCTTGCTCTTCTTTAGCACCAGGACCGGATTTGCCAGCCACTCCGGGAAGAAAACTTCCATAATGAAGCCGGCTGCTAGGAGTCGAGTATCTCTTCTCTGACAACTCTTCTCTTCTCTTCTGATAAGCGGCGCAGGGGCTGCCTGACCGGCTTTGCATCAGATCGGACATGTAACTTGTGCTCGGCGAAATCCGTCGGTACACCTGGCATGTCTTTGGGAGACCATGCAAAGATGTCCTGATTCTCAAGGAGGAAATCGACGAGCTCGTCTTCCTATTTGCTGTCGAGGTTTGCACCTACGACGGCGTACCTCTCTGGGTGCTCCGGATCCAAGGGTATCTTCTTTGTCTCTTTGGCCGGCTTGAACGAACCTTCGGCTTCCGACTCCTTCGGGTCGGGCGATATCTCCGGCTGCTTGCTGGCCATCGCCACAACTCGTTCAAGGAGTTGCTTCTCGGCTGCGATTACCAGGGACTCGGCCAGCCGACTGCTCTCGGCCACGCAAGCGGACGACTTCCGGTAGTCACCAGCCACAATCAGAATTCCCCTGGAACTGGGCATCTTCATCTTGAGGTAGGCGTAGTGGGGGACCTCCATGAACTTGGCCAAGGCAGGTCGGCCAAGTAGCGCATGGTATGGGCTCTCAAGGTCCACCACCTCAAACCAAACAGACTCTCTTCGGAAGTGATCTTTGTCCCCAAAGAGGACGTCAATCAAGATCTTGCTGAATGGTGAGCAGGAAAGCCCAGGAACAATGCCGTGGAACACAGTTCGGCTGTTCTGAAGCTGTCTTTGCTTGATTCCTAACTTCTCCATTGTGTCCTTGTACAGGATATTGATGCTGCTGCCCCCGTCTATCAGAACTCGCGAGAAACGCGCGGCCCATTTGTCCGTGGCAAAGGTGGCGTCCAGGACCAAGGCGTAGGAGCCCGGACTCGGCATCACTTCTGGGTGGTCAGCCCTACTCTAGCTGATGGGCCTCTCAGACCAGTGCATGAACTCTGGCGTCTCTGAGGCTACTGCGTTCACCTCTTGTCGCTGCAGCCGCCTGCTGCGTCGATCATCAGCCACACTGGTGAACACCACATAGGCTCCATGCTCTTCAGGGTATTCATCTTGTACTGCGCCGACTGGCCTGACTGCCGGCTGCTGGGGCGGAGGCGGAGGCGGCTGCCCAGCAGGCGGGGGTGGCAGGAGGCCGTCTCCCTTGGCGATCCTGGTGAGCTAGTGGCACTTCCAGGTGGTGTGATTCAATGGCTTCGCACCGCTGTGGAACTTGCAAGGTCCATCCAAGGTCTGCTCATAGGAGAAGGCCGGCAACCAGTTCGGCTTGCCGCCTTTCTGTCGCTTGGGTAGAGGCTGCTCTTCTGGCTGCTGGGCTTCAACGGTCGCGACCTGCCGGCTGCCGGAAGCCGGCTGCGGGGCCTTGCGCTTGTTGTTGCCCTGCTGTTGTCGCCGGCCGACGTCTTCCACCAGAGTTCTTGGAGCCCGAGGAGCTACTTTGCCAGTCGTGCTGATTTGAATTTCCGCCTTCATGGAGGAGTCGGCTGTGGCATACTTGTCCGCTATGATCAGCAGCTCGTCGAGGGTTTCTGGCTCGTCGCAGAGGAGCTTGTGCTTGAGGAGGGTGCCTTCTCGGCACCCGGCTGTGAAGTACTCGATGGCCTGCACCTCGTGCACGCCCTCGCAGGAGTTCCGGAGCTCAGCCCAATGCGTGAGGTAGTCGCGAGTCGACTCGTCAGGACCTTGTATGCACAAGGAGAGCTGACGAGGCTTGGGAGGACGCTTGTATGTGCTGGTGAAGTTGCGGACGAACGCTTCAGTGAAGTCGACCCAGCTGTTGATGCTGCGGGGCTTTAGGCTGTTCAGCCATGTCCGGGCCGTGCCCTGGAGCATGAGCGGAACATACTTTATGGCGACACGTTTGTTGCCATTTGCTATGCTGGCAGCCGTGGAGTAGTCGACTAGCCAGTCTTCCGGCTTCACGGAGCCGGTATACTTGGGCGTGTCTCTTGGGAGCGTGAACCCTCTGGGAAAGGGCTCGTCCGAATGCGGGGCCCGAAACAAGGCGGACCCAGCTCGTCTTCTTCTTCCAGCGCCAGGGACCGGTGAAGTCGGTCGATCCGATGGCGGGCGTCATCCTCTCCAACTCCCTCTCAGCGGCCAAGGCGGTCACCGAGAGTCGGATGGTCAACAGGCGGCGGGGAGACTCGCCTCTCCTTGCGGGGAGGGGGAGACGGACAGTCGTCCCGTCGTTCCACTGCTCTCGGGCGGCCATCTCGGTCGCGCTCTATGGTAATGCGAGTCCGGCTGTGGCTGACAGCCAGCTCCTTGTCATTTCTTCCTCGGCCGCCGCCAGTCGGCGTCCGAGACGTCGCGCCTTGATCTCGGTGCGGGTCATCGTTTGGCCGCTGCGGCGCCTCCGTGCGGCAGCCGGCCTCGTTCTGCGCGGCGGCCGCGTCGAGGAGCCGCTGGACTCGCTCCATCATGAGGCGGCGTTCTTCGCCCTCGAAATTGTCCAGCTCATCCGCCGCTGCCTGGGCGGCTCGGATGTTCTCCGCCGGTGTAGCGTACACGGGGCGGCTAGCCCCAAACAGGCTGGCGATGGCTACGCCGCCCTGCTGGACCGCGCCAAGGCGGCTGGGCCCTGCCGGGGCCGGCGAGCCACCAACGGCGCGATCCATCTCCCGCTGGTACGCTTCTGACAAGCATCTCATGCTGACCAGCTTCTTCGCACCTTCAACGAGCTGAAGGCGGCGCGCTTCTAACGTCTCTGCGTCAGCATCTTCCGGAATGGGCACAGTCAGGTCTTGCAGCGCTGTGCCGAGTGAGTCGGGCGCTCCTCCGCCAGGGAACTCATCATGACTGATGACTAGCACCTCAGTGACGGTGCTTCCGTCGCTCTCTGCGTGGGGGAGAGGTTCGTTGTAGACCACCACGTTGGTGGGGAACGCGTCGATTGACGCGGTGTCGGAGTCGACCAGCATCAGGTCGGTGGAGCTTACGGACTCCAAGTCTACGGCAGGCTCGCCGGAAACGTGGAGTTGATCGAGGAGGCCCGCGAGGAGGTTTTCGGGGCCGCCCGCGCCTGCGTCGGACGCAGGTTCGTCGGAGAGGCGGACCTCGCCGACAAGTTCGGCCAAGGAGCTGGCTGCGCAGGCAATCTCAACGCCGCGCAGCGCGTCGATGCAGATTTCGCCTGGCGTGCCTGGCTCGCTGCGCTCGCCAGGGAGGAAAAGGGTTCCTGTCGAGAACAGATCTCCGAACGGCGGTGTACCAGGCCCCACGGTGGGTGCCAAATGTCGGGGGTTTGGTGCGACATATGCCAACAGATGGCTTATCATGGTGGGGGCGAGTAGAACGTTGCCGGTGCCTGGAAACGGGATGCGGCGAAGACATGTACGCCGGTGGATCTTACCCAGCTTCGGGGCTCTCCGGGGAGATAATACCCCTACTGCTGCTCTGCGGGGTCTCCGCATAATCACTATGGCCAAGTGTTTACACGGTTGCTCCTTGAGCTGTTTCTGGTGGTAGAAGAGGGCAAGGCTAGCTCTCTCCTTCTATCTGGTATGGTCTAGAACTACTGGGATCCAACCCCTTGCATGGGTGCCCTGGGGGGTTTATATAGGCCTACCCCCAGGGGTACAATGGTAATTCGACTGGGCGCGGGCCCATTCGTCAGTGCCTCCGACCTCCGACTTCTCCACCGAATGCTGGGGCCCGCCGACTGGTGGGCCCCGCCGACTGGTCTGGTTTGGAGCCGACAGGCCGCGTCCACCGCGGGCGGGTCTTGCCGGCCGCTGATTACTGTAGTCGTGCTTCTGATGACGCAGACTTGGTCATGGGGTCGTGGCAACAGCCCCGCCGCCTGGCGGGCGATCACTGTGGCCACTCCCCATCTCATCTTGATTAATAGCGCGTGGGCTCCGGGGGAGGGCTCGGCCGACTCCCTCGGGCCGACTCCCGACGGGTCCGACTGGCGGTTCTCCCGCCGTCTCCCGAGGTCTCGCTGACTGGTGGGCCCCGCTGCCTCCAGGCCGTACAGACAAGCTGTCATGGGCGCAGGACTTGGTACTGTGGTGCTGATGTGAGGGCCGGTCGGGCAACAGTGCCACGCCGCACGGAGATCTTCCCGGGTACGGCGTGCTGTGGCCATGCCTGCCCTTGGTAAGGGGCGGGAGTGGGCTTCACTGTAGCCACGCCTCTGCCCCGTCCCCTTTGATGAGGTCATGGGTTTGCTGGAGTCGCCGGCCGACTCCCCAAAGCCGGCTTCTCTGGAAGTTGTCCCTGGAACTCGGCCGTGAGTGGGCAGTCGGCCGCCCTGCCATCGACTCCTCAGGAGACGGCTCTTCGCCCTGGGGTCTTGAGGGGCGCAACCTGCCCCGATGTCTTGAAGGGTCATGGGACTCGGGTTGGCCTACCCGTGGCCCATTACTCCGATAGGGGAGGCTTAAAAATTTACGGGCACGTGTTTAAAAACAACGCACAATACTGTAGAAGGAATTAAAAAAGGTTGTCCAATATCACGTTCATAAAGAAACATGAATTCGGGTCGGACCCGTATTCGCGCAGAAAACGGATCCGAAAATTGGTCCACTCATCGGAAGGTTCCCGGAGTTTGAACCGTCGGATCGAGCTGAAATTTGGAGGGGTGGTAGATATGGGAATTCCGCAGTAGATGAACGGTTGCATCTTCCAAAGGACCTCCGAGCTGGGCTCTGGAGATCACGCCCTAAACTCGTCCAGATTCCCGTCCAGATTTGACAGGGCTCCGGTATATTGTAGATTGTCGGAGATTCCTCCATCGGAACTCGACGAAATTTTGCATGCCTGTTGTAGACGTAGTTCCACACTATTCCCCTGAATCAATCATCAAACCGACGCTCGAGGAGGTGATGACGGCGAATACAAGTTCACTGTCTGTAAAAACAGCACGGCCGCCCGAGGGCAATGTTGACGTTGAGCCCTCGAGCTCTATGGATGACTCCTCTATGATCATGATAGAGATCGGAGTTGATGTTGAAGAAGGCCCCCGTTCGAACATGATGATCGGAGATGGAGCACGGTCCTCGGTCAAGCCAAGGTGACCAGTCGAGCCGGCGACGAAGATGCCGGCGTCGCAGTTGACCTGCGGGCGAGCCATTGATCCTTTTGCCAATCACACAGCGGAACTCTCAATGAAAGCACCAATGGCGATGTCAAAACCGGCGGATCTCGGGTAGGGGGTCCCGAACTATGCGTCTAGGATCGATGGTAACAGGAGGCAGGGGACACGATGTTTACCCAGGTTCGGGCCCTCTTGATGGAGGTAATACCCTACGTCCTGCTTGATTGATATTGATGATATGAGTATTACAAGAGTTGATCTACCACGAGATCATAGAGGCTAAAACCCTAGAAGCTAGCCTATGGTATGATTGTTGTATATATATCGACTAGCCCGGCCTCGGTTTATATAATGCACCAGAGGCCTAGGATAACAAGAGTCCTAGCCGAATACGCCGGTGGGGAGAAGTCCTTGTCTTGATCGCCAAGTCTTGTGGAATCTTCCATGTATGCGGCAGTTGTCCGAACTGGCCCATGAGTATACGGCCATGGGGGTCCTCGGCCCAATCTAACAGATCGGGAGACGACATGGTGAGTACCCCTAGTCCAGGGCACCGTCACCTGCTTTCCACCCAGCCGGTGCTTGCTGCTCCAATTAGCAAAGAGCCTTTACTGCTTTATATCGCAGCCACTGGACAAGTTGTCAGTACGGTGCTCACCGTCGAGCGGGAAGAAGAAGGCAAATCCTACAAAGTTCAGCGCCCAGTGTATTATATTTCTGAAGTCTTAACTCCGTCCAAGCAGAGATATCCTCATTATCAAAAGTTGGTTTATGGAATTTATTTGACGACAAAGAAAGTTGCACATTACTTCTTAGATCACTCGGTTTCAGTTGTCAATGATGCTCCATTATCAGAAATTCTGAACAACAGAGATGCAACTAGTCGAGTGGCGAAGTGGGCGATTGAACTCCTTCCGTTAAATATCAAGTTTGAGGCAAAGAAAGTAATCAAGTCCCAAGCAATAGCAGATTTCCTCGCTGAGTGGAGTGAGCAGCAACAGCCGACTCAAATTCACTCGGAACATTGGACTGTGTTCTTTGATGGGTCCAAGATGCTGAATGGTTCTGGTGCTGGGGTGGTCCTAGTATCCCCGCGAGGTGACAAACTCAGTTATGTTCTCCAGATTCACTTTGAATCCTCCAACAATAAGGCTGAATATGAGGCACTTTTGTACGGGTTGCGTATGGCCATTTCACTCGGCGTCCGTCGCCTCATGGTTTACGGTGACTCAGATTTGGTGGTCAATCAAGTGATGAAGGAACGGGATATCAGGAGCCCAGCTATGATTGGTTATTGCAATGCAGTGAGGAAGTTGGAAAAGAAGTTCGAAGGGTTAGAGCTCCACCACATACCCCGAGCCAAGAATCAAGCAGCTGATGATCTGGCGAAGATAGGCTCCAAGCACGAGTCTATTCCCAGCAATGTGTTTTTGGAACACCTCCACACTCCGTCAGTTCTAGAGGATCCTTTCACAGAAGAGCCCCCACAACCAAAAAAATCCAATGACTCTACTGAAGTTGAAATTCCAGCCGTGGTCGGCCTGATCATGGAGGTTTTGGTCATCACCCCTGATTGGACGGTGCCATATATTGCATACATACTCAGAAAAGAGCTTCCAGAGGATGAAGATGAGGCCCGTCAGATCGTTCGTCGATCCAAAGCCTTCACCATGATAAGTGGACGACTGTACAGAGAGAGTGTGACCGGAGTTTCTCAATGATGCATTACACCAGAAGAAGGTCGAATGATTCTCAATGATATCCACTCGGGGACCTGTGGTCACCATGCGTCCTCTCGGACAATCGTGGCCAAAGCATACCGAGCAGGTTTTTACTGGCCACGTGCGAATGAAATGGCAAAGGAAATTGTCGACAAGTGTGAGGGCTGCCAGTTCTACTCCAACATGTCTCACAAGCCCGCTTCAGCCTTCAAGACCATTCCACTCGTCTGGCCATTTGTTGTTTGGGGATTGGATATGGTTGGACCCCTAAGGACTGGCAGAAGTGGTTTCACTCATTTGCTTGTAGCAGTTGACAAGTTCACTAAATGGATCGAAGCCAAGCCTATCAAACATCTCAATCCAAGCACTGTCATCAGTTTCATCAGAGAGCTGGCGTTCAAATATGGAGTACCTCATAGTATTATCACGGATAATGGCTCCAACTTTGATTCTGATGAGTTCAGAGCATTCTGCGCTTCCCAGGGTACTCGGGTTGACTACGCATCTTTCGCGCATCCGCAGTCGAACGGACAGGCAGAGAGAGCAAATTTTTGATCCTCCAAGGGCCGAAACCCCGATTGATGCGTGACCTCAAGCATGCAGCAGGCACTTGGGTAGACGAGTTGCCTTCCGTCCTTTGGGGGTTCAGAACAATGCCAAATCGGTCGACTGGTCGGACTCCCTTCTTCCTGGTCTACGGGGCTGAAGTCGTGCTGCCAAGCGACTTGCTTCACAACGCGCCCCGAGTGGAACTTTTCTCAGAAGCTGAAGCAGAGCAAGCCAGGCAATATGTTGTTGACCTCCTGGAAGAAGAGAGAGAGAGATGGCCTTGATCCAGTCGACCATTTATCAGCAAGACCTCCATCAATTCCATGCCAGAAACGTGAGAGGTCGAGCATTTCAGGAAGGAGACTTGGTGCTCTGAGTGGATCAGCAACTGCCTCACAAGCTTTGCTCCTGCTTGGGAGGGTCCCTTCATCATCACCGAGGTGCTCCACAACGGAGCTTATCACCTTTATAATGTCGAACACAAGAAAGACGAGCCTCGCGCTTGGAACACGGATCTGCTCCGCCATTTTAACACTTAAGCACTCGGGTCGGCGAGTTGTAATAAGAATCGTTCATTTTGCTTATCAGAAACAAGATTTTTGTGGTGCCTTAATGGTTGTTATCCTGTCAAGTTGTGTGGTCAAATCCCCCAGTGGGTGGCTTAGCCGCGAACTTGATTCGCCTAAGTTTCTAAAATCCTACCGAGTGGAGAGCAATCCTCGCACTCGGAGGCTTAGCCGTGAACCTGATTCACCTAATTCTCTAAAATCCTACCGAGTGGAGAGAAATCCTCCCACTCAGAGGCTTAGCTGCAGTCATGTACTCGCCTAAGTTTCAAAAAATCCTACAGAGTGGAGAGAAATCCTCCACTCGGGGGGCTTAGCTGCAGTCCCGTACTCGCCCAAGTTTAAAAAATCCTACCGAGTGGAGAGAAATCCTCCTACTCAGGGGCTTAGCTGCAGTCCCGTACTCGCCTAAGTTTAAAAAATCCTACCGAGTGGAGAGCAATCCTCCCACTCGGGAGCTTAGCTATAGTCCCATACTCGCCTAAGTTTAAAAAATCCTACTGAGTGGAGAGCAATCCTCCCACTCAGGGGCTTAGCTGCAGTCCTGTACTTGCCTAATTTTAAAAAATCCTACCGAATGGAGAGCAATCCCCCCAATCAGAGACTTAGCTATAGTCACGAACTCGCCTAAGTTTCTAAAATCCTACCGAGTGGAGAGCAATCCTCCCACTCGGAGACTTAGCTACAGTCACGTACTCGCCTAAGTTATTAAAATCCTACCGAGTGTAGAGCAATCCTCCCACTCGGGGACTTGCTGCAGTCCCATACTCGCCTAAGTTTAAAAAATCCTACCGAGTGGAGAGCAATCCTCCCACTCGGAGGCTTAGCTGTAGTCACGAACTCGCCTAAGTTTCTAAATTACTACCGAGTGGAGAGCAATCCTCTCACTCGGAGGCTTAGCCGCAGTCACGTACTCGCCTAAGTTTTTAAAATCCTACCGAGTGTAGAGCAATCCTCCCACTCGGGGGCTTAGCTGTAGTCTCATACTCGCCTAAGTTAAAAACCATCCTAATCCGCAAGGACGACGAGGTGCAGGTCATGCACGGCACCTAGTGCTCTTGTCCATGACCCACTAGACAGAGCTGCGCCACAAGTACAACGTCCGCTCCATCCCGATCCGCAAGGATGACGAGGTGCAGGTCATGCACAACACCTAGTGATCTTGTCCATGACCCACTCGACGGAGCTGCACCACAAGTACAACGTCCACTCATCCCGATTGGCAAGGACGGCGAGGTGTAGGTCGTGCAGAGCACCTAGTGCACTTGTCCATGACCCACTCGACGGAGCTGTGCCACAAGTATAACGTCCGCTCCATTCCAATCCGCAAGGATGACGAAGTGCAGGTCGTGGACGGCACCAGGTTCCCTTGTCCATGACCCACTCGACAGAGTTGCATCACAAAGATAGTGACAATTCCGACTGAAGAATCAAGTTTCACTCAGAGTCAAGAGATTCAAAAGCAGCAAAGGTAAAGACAAACATATTCAAAGAAAAACAAAGTTCAGATAAATCTCGCAAGGTTCAGAATCGCAGATAAAAGTGCTCGGGCATCCGGGCCAAAGGATTTTTAACGGTTACAAAATCACTCGGCATTCTGTGGCAAATTGAATTAAAGCTTAAAGTTTGTTCACTCCTCTGGAGGAGGACTGGCTGGCTCGATGAACTCGTCCAAGTCAATTCCGTCTGCGATGCGGGTGGCTGCTTCAATAATGGTCTCCATGAAGGACTGGAACTGGCTATGTTTGGTGTTAGTGACCTTGAGCGCTGCCAGCTTCTCTTCCTTGGCCTCCTTGAAGTGGACACGAACCAGGCACAGAGGCACATTAGCACCACATTTGGGCAGAGGACTTCTTCCATGCTTGCACTCGGCCGGGGATCTCATAGAGTCGAGTCATTAGAGATTCGAGGTCATTCTGGAACCTCTCCTTCTGCCAGAGCGCCGTGTCGACTCGGGAAATCGCAACCTTCAGTCGGGCCAGATAATCCACGACGCTGGCAAGACAAGATTCCAGTCGGAGCATGTTCATGGCGGCTTCATCCTGGATGGGAGAGTTGACGGGATCCAAGTTCGTTTCAATCCATCCAGTCTCTCCTTCAAAGTTTTGGCAAAATTCCGCACAGCACAGCGAAATAATGAGTCGAAGGTCCGTCTGAGGAATCAACAACTGTCAAGAGAAATCAGTCGACCAGGAGAAAATACCTTCAAGCATGAGGAATAACTTCTTGTCGAGTCCCCCAGATAAGCCTCCAGCTCATTTCTCTTCCGAGAGAGATCTTCAATCTTGTCGTTCAGGGCTACCTTGTCCTTCTTCAGACGTGTCACTTCCTTGTTAGCTTCGGCAAGAGCGGTCTTCAGCTTGGTGTTGTCTTCCTCTAACGTATTGATTGAAGCCAGCTTCTTGTCAGCAAGTGTTGTCTTCTCTTGGGCTTCTTTCTGTGCCGCTACAAGATCAAGGTCCTTCTGTGCAAGAGCCTGCCTCATTTTCTCTAAAAATAATAATAATAAATAGCAGTTGGTTCAGAAAGAAGAATGGAGAGATGACTCGGGAGACAGTCCAATCTAACAGTCAGCAAGTTTTTACCTTCCATACTAGCTGTTTCGTCCTTGGCCTTCTGCAAGTTCTGCATGGCCAAGTCCAGGTCAAGATTGAGCTGGATCTGCTTCCTCTCGAATTCAGCAAATTAGGATATGAGCTCACATGATTTCTGAAGTCAGTAAATAAGATATATCAGTGGGCAGAATCAAAGATTATTTGCTCCCGATTGATGAAAAGAGTTCTAAGACTACCGCAGAATCAAACATTTAACAGTAGTCTCGGGAACTACACCAAGTGGGTGCACTTGGCGTGCCCCCACTGGTTTGGTTTGATACTCGACTCGATCAGTCCAGTCGCCCAAAAAAGAGAACAACAACATTGGATTTCAGACCATCGCCGACTGCCCGCAGTCGACCGTAGTCTCGGGGACTACACCCAGTGGGTGCACTTGGTGTGCCCCCACTGGTTTAAGAGTTCACTCGACAGGATCCGTTCGAGACTGAGTGGATTTCTTATCAACAAATATCTAAGACCCCCGCTGAATCAAACATTCGACAACGGTCTCGTGGACTACACCCAGTGGGTACACTCTGTGTGCCCCCACTGATTCGAAAGTTCACTCGACATTGATTCAAGTAAAGAAGATTGCAAAGTAAAAGAATACACCCAGTGGGTGAACAGATGCACATGATGTTTGAAAACGCTCATCCACGGACATCTTACGAACAAGAAAGCAGCAGTTCTCAAGTATCAAGTTAGAAGATCAGTCGGAAATCAACTACCTGGACGTTGGCTTGGAGAGCTGCACTGGCGTCATAGGCGGCTTGGCTGGTCTCACCACCATCTTCATCCGCTCCATCATCAGGCCTGCTTGGCCTATAGCTTCTTTAGCAGCGCTCGCCTGATCCTTCGGGACATGATGGGTGATGAACAGCGGAGACGGTGGAACAGTTGCAGCAATCTGAGGGTCTGAAGTATGGAGTTGAGAAGATGAAGCAGGATCTTGGGCAGTCGACGCTGATGGACGTTCAGTCGACACAGGTTCAGCAAAGGTGACAGAGGCCCGATTGAGGTCTCTAGTCTGCTGGATCACCGGTTCGGGCACTGATGTCGTCTGAGCTGTCTTGCCGGTCGGCGCTTTCCTCCTCGAGCTCCTGCCTCTCCTTCCCATAGGCCTCAGAGGCACATCTTCATCATCGCCTGGAAGTTCAATCACATGTTGTGGCGCTGCAAAAGATTCGACCGTAATATATCAGTCGACCTCTAAATCAATTGACAAAGTGGAGGCAAGATGGCAGAGTCACACCTGCTCTAGAAGTGGCCGCATCTTCCATCTCCGCATCATCCTCATTCCTGTAAATATCCACGGAAGTCCCAGAAGTAGCAGCACTGCAAGTCACCAAACTCACTCGGTCAAGCAAGAAAGCGAGTCGACGACTACTGAAGAAGTTCTTGAATAAAAGGATAAACCAAAACACTTACTCGGAGGCGATAGGAACGCCGATCTTGATCTTGGGCAGAGTCTTCCGAGGCTTAGGAGCCGCAATCTTGGGTTGCTTCGGCGCCTTCTCAGTCGGAACGGAGGAGGATGTCCGAGTGCGCTTTGAGGTCAGTGCAACTGCCTTGCCACGGATGCTCACGGGGTTATGGGTCTGCTTGGAACATCTTTCAGTGCGGGGTGGAGAGTCGACATCCTCGCCGTCACTTGAGTCTTCACTCTCCTCCTCGTCCTCGTCATCGGATCTCCAATCACCACTTTCTCGCCCACTCGCCTCTCCCTCCTAGTCCTGCTCTCCATTGGGCATTGAGCACATATCAATGTAGATCTGCAAGGCAGAGAATAACATAGACATCAGTCGGGCATGAAGACAGTTATAAATCAGAATGAAGAACCACTCAACAGTAAAGGACAGACCTTTTCAGGTTCATGACCAACGCAGAATGGTTGGACTCTTCTGGACCCCCGAGGGTTATCTTTGTTCCTAGTGATGCCTTGCAACCATAGCTCCACTATCTCTTTGGTGACCTCCTCCGGGTGGATCCGAGTGGTGTCCTCAATGCCCGAGTACATCCACATAGGATGATCGCGGGCCTGGAGTGGCTGGATGCGTCGACTGAGAAACACTTCTAGCAAGTCCATACCAGTCACGCCGTCCCGAACTAATTGGACCACTTGCTCCATCAGCATGTTCACCTATGCTCACTCTGCTAGAATTACTTTCAAAGAAGTGGGTGATACGTCTCCAACGTATCTATAATTTTTGATTGCTCCATGCTATGTTATCTACTGTTTTGGGCAATATTGGGCTTTATTATCCACTTTTATATTATTTTTGGGACTAACCTATTAACCGGAGGCCCAACCCAGAATTGATGTTTTTGCCTATTTCAGTGTTTCGAAGAAAAGGAATATCAAACGGAGTCAAAACGGAACAAAATCAACTGGAGAAGTTAATTTTGGAAGGAAAGCTACCGGATGGACATGGACCCCATGTCAGGAGCCAAGGGAGGTGCTCACGAGGGTGGGGGGCGCGCCCCCTACCTCGTGGGGCCCCCGAAGCTCCACCGACATACTTCCTGCACCCATATATACTCACGTACCCTAAAACTTCCGGGGAGACAATAGATCGGGAGTTCCGCCGCCAGAAGCCTCTGTAGCCATCGAAAACCAATCTAGACCCGTTTCGGCACCCTGCCGGAGGGGGGAATCCCTCTCTGGTGGCCATCTTCATCATCTCAGTGCTCTCCATGACGAGGAGGGAGTAGTTCTCCCTCGGGGCTGAGGGTATGTACCAGTAGCTATGTGTTTGATCTCTCTCTCTCTCTCTCGTGTTCTTGAGGTGGTACGATCTTGATGTATCGTGAGCTTTCTATTATATTTGGATCCTATGATGTTTTCTCCCCCCCCCCCTCTACTCTCTTGTAATGGATTGAGTTTTCCCTTTGAAGTTATCTTATCGGATTGAGTCTTTAAAGATTTGAGAACACTTGATGTATGTCTTGCCGTGTGTATCTGTGGTGACAATGGGATATCACGTGATTCACTTCATGTATGTTTTGGTGATCAACTTGCGGGTTCCGCCCATGAACCTATGCATAGGGGTTGGCACACGTTTTCGTCATGATTCTCCGGTAGAAACTTTGGGGCACTCTTTGAGGTTCTTTGTGTTGGTTGAATAGACGAATCTGAGATTGTGTGATGCATATTGTATAATCATAACCATGGATACTTGAGGTGACATTGGAGTATCTAGGTGGCATTAGGGTTTTGGTTGATTTGTGTCTTAAGGTGTTATTCTAGTACAAACTCTAGGGCTGTTTGTGACACTTATAGGAATAGCCCAACGGATTGATTGGAAAGAATAACTTTCAGGTGGTTTCGTACCCTACCATAATCTCTTCATTCGTTCTCCGCTATTAGTGACTTTAGAGTGACTCTTTGTTGCATGTTGAGGGATAGTTATATGATCCAATTATGTTATTATTGTTGAGGGGACTTACACTAGCGAAATTATGAACCCTAGGCCTTGTTTCCTATCATTGCAATACCATTTATGCTCACTTTTACCATTAGTTACCTTGTTGTTTTTATTCAGATTATAAAAACCTATATCTACTATCCATATTGCACTTGTATCACCATCTCTTCGCCGAACTAGTGCACCTATACAATTTACCATTGTATTGGGTGTGTTGGGGACACAAGAGACTCTTTGTTATTTGGTTGCAGGGTTGCTTGAGAGAGACCATCTTCATCCTACGCCTCCTAGAGATTGATAAACCTTAGGTCATCCACTTGAGGGAAATTTGCTACTGTCCTACAAACCTCTGCACATGGAGGCCCAACAACGTCTACAAGAAGAAGGTTGTGTGGTAGACATCAAGCTCTTTTCTGGCGCCGTTGCCGGGGAGGTGAGTGGTTGAAGGTATATCTTTAGATCTTGCAATCGAGTCTTTTAGTTTCTTGTTTTTATCACTAGTTTAGTTTATAAAAGAAAACTATAAAAAATGGAATTGAGTTTGTCTCATACGCTTCACCTTTTTAATATCTTTCGTGAGTATGATGGAAAGGATAATTGTGCTCAAGTGCTAGAAGAAGAAATCTATAAATTGTTTGGCACTAAATATTTGAATGATGAGCATGATTGCAATGTTGTTAGTGTGAATTCCTTGAATATCCATGATGCTAATGATATGCAAAGCCACAAGCTTGGGGAAGCTATGTTTGATGAAGATGATATTTTTTGTCCCCCAAGTTTTGATGAGCAAATTTATTATGATGAAAGCATGCCTCCTATTTATGATGATTATATTGATGAAAGTGGATTTGGAGAGGTCATGACTTTAATTTGTGATGAATCCACTATTACGGAAGAGATTCCAATTGATTATGAGGACAAAGTTGCTATCTATGATGATTATTGTGATGACTTGTATGCTATAAAGAATAATGATAACCATGAGAAGAATTTTGCTTGTGTGCAGAGTAGTAAATTTTCTATGCTTGTAGATCATGAAAAGAATGCTTTAGGTGCTGGTTATATTGTTGAATTCATTCATGATGCTACTGAAAATTATTATGAGGGAGGAACATATGCTTGTAGGAATTGCAATAATATCGAGTTTCCTCTCTATGTGCTTAAAGTTTTGAAGTTATGCTTGTTTTACCTTCCTATGCAAGTTGATTCTTGTTCCCACAAGTTGTTTGCTCACAAAATCCATATGCATAGGAAGTATGTTAGACTTAAATGTGCTAGTCATATTCTTCATGATGCTCTTTTTATGTTACAATTCTTATCTTTTATGTGAGCATCATTGAAATCATCATGCCTAGCTAGGGGCATTAAACGATAGCGCTTGTTGGGAGGCAACCCAATTTTATTTTATTTCCTTCCTTTTTGCTCCTGTTTAGTAATAAATAACTCATCTATCCTCTTGTTAGATGTGGTTTTATTGTTTTAATTAGTGTTTGTGCCAAGTAGAACCTTTGGGAAGACTCGGGGAAAGTCTTGTTGATCATGCTGTAAAAAACAGAAACTTTAGCGCTCACGAGAATTGCTGCCATGTTTATTTGGAAAGTTCTATTTAGTTAATTATTTTTGCAGATGATTAATAGATAAATTCCTCAGGTCCAGCAATTTATTTTATAATTTTATGAGTTCCATAAGTATACGTTTGATTCAGATTACTACAGACTGTTCTGTTTTTGACAGATTCTGTTTTTCGTGTGTTGTTTGCTTATTTTGATGAATCTATGGCTAGTAAAATAGTTTATAAACCATAGGGAAATTGGAATACAGTAGGTTTAACACCAATATAAAATAGATAATTAGTTCATTACAGTACCTTGAAGTGGTGATTTATTTTCTTATACTAACGGAGCTTACGAGTTTTCTGTTAAGTTTTGTGTTGTGAAGTTTTCAAGTTTTGGGTAAGGATTCGATGGACTATGGAATAAGGAGTGGCAAGAGCCTAATCTTGGGGATGCCCGAGGCACCCCAAGGTAATATTCAAGGATATCCAAGAGCCTAAGCTTGGGGATGCCCCGGAAGGCATCCCCTCTTTCGTCTTCGTTCATCGGTAACTTTACTTGGAGCTATATTTTTATTTACCACATCATATGTGTTTTGCTTGGAGCGTCAATTTATTTTGTTAGGATTTGCTTTCTGTTATTTAGAACAATGTTTTGCATCTTTTATTTCAATAAAAGTGGCATTGATAGCCTTTACTATGTCTATTTTAGAAGTCCACGTGTTTCTGTTTGAAAACAGAAAGTTTACCGCTGTTGCAATAATTCCCTAGAAAATTCAGAATGTGATAAAATGTTTAAACCTTTTGCATATTAAGCTCTGATAAATTTACTACAGTGGGAATTTTCTTTCATAATTTTTGGAGTTAGGGAAGTATGGATGTTGCTGCATTCTTTACAGACTGTCCTGTTTAGGCAGATTGCTGTTATGTTTGCATTGTTTGCATATGTTTGCTTCTTTAATGATTATATTTGAGGATAGAACTATTAAATATGCAGAGGAATTTAGTATGCAATGTTGAATAATAATTTTAGTGATTTTATACAGTAGAGTATGATAAGGTTTTGGCAATGGTTTATACTAACTTATCTCACGAGTCCTTATTGAGTTTTGTGTGGATGAAGCTTTTGAGATTTAGGGAGACCGTGATATGAGAGGAATTAAGGAGACACAAAAGCTCAAGCTTGGGGATGCCCAAGGCATCCCAAGATAATATTTCAAGAAGTCTCAAGCATCTAAGCTTGGGGATGCCCCGGTTGGCATCCCACCTTTCTTCTTCAGCAACTATCGGTTAGTTTCGGTTGATCCTAAGTTTTTGCTTCTTCACATGATGTTTGCCATTCTTAGAATGCCATTTTATTTTGCTTTGCTTGCTGTTTGAATAAAATACCAAGATCTGAAATTCTTAAATGATAGAGAGTCTTCACATAGTTGCATAATTATTCAACTACTCATTGATCTTCACTTATATCTTTCGGAGTAGTTTGTCATTTGATCTAGTGCTTCACTTATATCTTTTAGAGCATGGTGGTAGTTTTATTTTGAAGAAATTGATGAACTCTCATGCTTCACTTAGATTATTTTGAGAGTCTTAATAGCATGGTAATTTGCTTAAAATCCTAATATGCTAGGTATTCAAGAATAATAAAACTTTCTTATGAGTGTGTTGAATACTAAGAGAAGTTTGATGCTTGATGATTGTTTTGAGATATGGGGGTAATAATATCAAAGTGTGCTAGTTGAGTAGTTGTGAAATTGAGAAATGCTTGTGCTGAAGTTTGAAAGTCCCGTAGCATGCATGTATGGTAAACTTTGTGTAACAAATTTGAAACATGAGGTGTTATTTGATTGTCCTCCTTATGAGTGGCGGTCGGGGACGAGCGGTGGTCTTTTCCTACCAATCTATCCCCCTAGGAGCATGCGCGTAGTACCGAGGTTTTTTATGACTTGTAGATTTTTGCAATAAGTATGTGAGTTCTTTATGACTAATGTTGAGTCCATGGATTATACACACTCTCACCCTTCCATCCTTGCTAGCCTCTTCGGTACCGTGCATTGCCCTTTCTCACATTGAGAGTTGGCGCAAACTTCGCCGGTGCATCCAAATACCGTGATATTATATGCTCTGTCACACATAAACCTCCTTATATCTTCCTCAAAACAGCCACCATACCTACCTATTATGGCATTTCCATAGCCATTCCGAGATATATTTCCATGCAACTTTCCATCATTCCGTTCATCATGACACATTCATCATTGTCATATTCCTTAGCATGATCATGTAGTTGACATAGTATTTGTGGCAAAGCCACCGTTCATAATTTTTTCATACATGTCACTCTTGGTTCATTGCATATCCCGGTACACCGCCGGAGGCATTCATATAGAGTCATCTTTGTTCTAGTATCGAGTTGTAATCATTGAGTTGTAAATAAATAGAAGTGTGATGACCATCATTATTAGAGCATTGTCCCAAGTGAGGAATAAATAAAAAATATTAGAGAATAACATAGACATCAGTCGGGCACGAAGACAGTTATAAATCAGAATGAAGAACCACTCGACAGTAAAGGATAGACCTTTTCAGGTTCATGACCAGCGCAGAATGGTTGGACTCTTCTGGACCCCCGAGGGTTATGTTCCTAGTGATGCCATGCAACCACAGCTCCACCATCTCTTCGGTGACCTCCTCCGGGTGGATCCGAGTGGTGTCCTCAATGCCCGAGTACATCCACACAGGATGATCGCGGGCTTGGAGTGGCTGGACGCGTCGACTGAGAAACACTTCTAGAAAGTCCATACCAGTCACGCCGTCCCGAACTAATTGGACCACTCGCTCCATCAGCATGTTCACCTATGCTCTCTCTGCTAGAGTTACTTTCAAAGAAGTGGGTGATACGTCTCCAACATATCTATAATTTTTGATTGCTCCATGCTATGTTATCTACTGTTTTGGGCAATATTGGGCTTTATTATCCACTTTTATATTATTTTTGGGACTAACCTATTAACCAGAGGCCCAGCCCAGAATTGTTGTTTTTTTGCCTATTTCAGTGTTTCGAAGAAAAGGAATATCAAACGGAGTCGAAACGGAACGAAATCAACTGGAGAAGTTACTTTTGGAAGGAAAGCTATCGGATGGACTTGGACCCCACATCAGGAGCCAAGGGAGGTGCTCACGAGGGTGGGGGGCGTGCCCCCTGCCTTGTGGGGCCCCCTAAGCTCCACCGACATACTTCCTGCACCCATATATACTCACGTACCCTAAAACTTCCGAGGAGACAATAGATCGGGACTTCCGCCGCCAAAAGCCTCCGTAGCCACCAAAAACCAATCTAGACCCATTCCGGCACCCTGCCGGAGGGGGGAATCCCTCTCCGGTGGCCATCTTCATCATCCCGGTACTCTCCATGACGAGGAGAGAGTAGTTCTCCCTCGGGGCTGAGGGTATGTACCAGTAGCTATGTGTTTGATCTCTCTCTCTCTCGTGTTCTTGAGGTGGTACGATCTTAATGTATCGCGAGCTTTCTATTATATTTGGATCCTATGATGTTTTCTCCCCCCCCTCTACTCTCTTGTAATGGATTGAGTTTTCCCTTTGAAGTTATCTTATCGGATTGAGTCTTTAAAGATTCGAGAACACTTGATGTATGTCTTGCCGTGCGTATCTGTGGTGACAATGGGATATCACGTGATTCACTTGATGTATGTTTTGTTGATCAACTTGCGGGTTCCGCCCATGAACCTATGCATAGGGGTTGGCACACGTTTCATCGTGATTCTCTGGTAGAAACTTTGGGGCACTCTTTGAGGTTCTATGTGTTGGTTGAATAGATGAATCTGAGATTGTGTGATGCATATCATATAATCATACCCACGGATACTTGAGGTGACATAGGAGTATCTTGTGTCTTAAGGTGTTATTCTAGTACGAACTCTAGGGCTGTTTGTGACACTTATAGGAATAGCCCAACGGATTGATTGGAAAGAATAACTTTGAGGTGGTTTCGTACCCTACCATAATCTCTTTGTCCGTTCTCCGCTATTAGTGACTTTAGAGTGACTCTTTGTTGCATGTTGAGGGATAGTTATATGATCCAATTATGTTATTATTGTTGAGGGAACTTACACTAGCGAAAGTATGAACCCTAGGCCTTGTTGTTCTAAATATGCCCTAGAGGCAATAATAAATTAGTTATTATTATATTATATTTCATTGTTCATGATAATCGTTTATTATCCATGCTAGAATTGTATTGACAGGAAACACAGATACAAGTGTGGATACATAGACAACACCATGTCCCTAGTAAGCCTCTAGTTGACTAGCTCGTTGATTAAATAGATGGTTATGGTTTTGACCATGGACATTGGATGTCGTTGATAACGGGATCACATCATTAGGAGAATGATGTGATGGACAAGACCCAATCCTAAGCCTAGCACAAGATCATGTAGTTCGTATGCTAAAGCTTTTCTAATGTCAAGTATCATTTCCTTAGACCATGAGATTGTGCAACTCTCGGATACCGTAGGAGTGCTTTGGGTGTGCCAACCGTCACAACGTAACTGGGTGGCTATAAAGGTGCACTACGGGTATCTCCGAAAGTGTCTGTTGGGTTGGCACGAATCGAGACTGGGATTTGTCACTCCGTGTAACGGAGAGGTATCTCTGGGCCCACTCGGTAGGACATCATCATAATGTGCACAATTTCACCAAGGAGTTGATCACGGGATGATGTGTTACGGAACGAGTAAAGAGACTTGCCGGTAATGAGATTGAACAAGGTATCAGGATACCGACGATCGAATCTCGGGCAAGTATCGTACTGATAGACAAAGGGAATTGTATACGGGATTGATTGAATCCTTGACATCGTGGTTCATCCGATGAGATCATCGTGGAGCATGTGGGAGCCAACATGGGTATCCAGATCCCGTTGTTGGTTATTGACCGGAGAGTTGTCTCGGCCATGTCTGCATGACTCCCGAGCCCGTAGGGTCTACACACTTAAGGTTCGATGACGCTAGGGTTATAGGGAATAGATGTACGTGGTTACCGAATGTTGTTCGGAGTCCCGGATGAGATCCCGGACGTCACAAGGAGTTCTAAAATGGTCCGGAGGTAAAGATTTATATATGGGAAGTCATCATACGGTCACCGGAATAATTCGGGGGGTTACCGGTATTGTACCGGGACCACGGAAGGGGTTCCGGGGGTCCACCGGGAGGGTTCACCTGCCCCGGAGGGCCCTATGGCTGTGTGTGGAGAGGGACCAGCCCCTTAGTGGGCTGGGCGCCTCCCCCCTAGGGCCCATGCGCCTAGGGTTTGGGGAACCCTAAAGGGGGGGTGCCCCCCTTGCCTTGGGGGGCAAGGCAACCCCCCTGGCCGCCGCCCCCTCCTCAGATTGGATCTGAGGGGGCCGGCCCCCCTCTCCCTTGCCCCGATATATATGTGGGGGGTGGGAGGGTAGCCGCACCCAAGTTCTGGCGTAGCCCTCCCCCTCTCCCAAGTCCTCCTCCTCTCCCGCGGTGCTTGGCGAAGCCCTGCAGGATTGCCACGCTCCTCCTTCACCACCACGCCGTCGTGCTGCTGCTGGATGGAGTCTTCCCCAACCTCTCCTTCTCCCCTTGCTGGATCAAGGCGTGGGAGACGTCACCGGGCTGCACGTGTGTTGAACGCGAAGGCGCTGTTGTTCGGCGCTTAGATCGGAATCAACCGCGATCTGAATCGCTGCAAGTACGACTCCTTCATCTGCATTCTTGCAACGCTTCGGCTTATCGATCTACAGGGGTATGTAGATGCACTCCCCTTCCCCTCGTTGCTAGATTACTCCATAGATTGATCTTGGTGATGCATAGAAAATTTTAAATTTCTGCTACGATCCCTAATAGTGGCATCATGAGCTAGGTCTATGCGTAGTTTCTATGCACGAGTAGAACAGAAGTTGTTGTGGGCATCGATTTTGTCAATTTACTTGTCGTTACTAGTCTTATCTTGATTCGGCGGCATCATGGGATGAAGCGGCCTAGACCGACCTTACACGTACTCTTACGTGAGACAGGTTCCACCGACTGACATGCACTAGTTGCATAAGGTGGCTAGCGGGTGTCTGTCTCTCCCACTTTAGTCGGATCGGATTCGATGAAAAGGGTCCTTATGAAGGGTAAATAGAAATTGGCATATCACATTGTGGTTTTGGCGTAGGTAAGAAACGTTCTTGCTAGAAACCTATAGCAGCCACGCAAAAATTTGCAACAACAATTAGAGGACGTCTAACTTGTTTTTGCAGCATATGCCTTGTGATGTGATATGGTCAAAAGGATGTGATGAATGATATATGTGATGTATGAGATTGATCATGTTCTTGTAATAGGAATCACGACTTGCATGTCGATGAGTATGACAACCGGCAGGAGCCATAGGAGTTGTCTTAATTTATTTATGACCTGCGTGTCAACTTAAACATCATGTAATTACTTTACTTTATTGCTAAACCGTTAGCCATAGTAGTAGAAGTAATAGTTGACGAGACGACTTCATGAAGACATGATGATGGAGATCATGGTGTCATGCTGGTGACGATGATGATCATGGTGCCCCGAAGTTGGAGATCAAAAGGAGCAAAATGATATTGGCCATATCATGTCACTATTTGATTGCATGTGATGTTTATCATGTTTTACATCTTATTTGCTTAGAACGATGGTAGCTTAAATAAGATGATCCCTCGCAATAATTTCAAGAAAGTGTTCCCCCTAACTGTGCATCATTGTGAAGGTTCGTTGTTTCGAAGCACCATGTGATGATCGGGTGTGATAGATTCTAACATTCGGATACAACGGGTGTAAGCCAGATTTACACACGCAATACACTTAGGTTGACTTGACGAGCCTAGCATGTACAGACATGGCCTCGGAACACGGAAAACCGAAAGGTCGAGCATGAGTCGTATAGAAGATACGATCAACATGAAGATGTTCACCGATGATGACTAGTCTGTCTCACGTGATGATCAGACATGGCCTAGTTGACTCGGATCATGTATCACTTAGATGACTAGAGGGATGTCTATCTGAGTGGGAGTTCATTAAATAATTTGATTAGATGAACTTAATTATCATGAACATAGTCTAAATTGTCTTTGCAAATATGTTGTAGATAAATAGCTCACGTTGTAGCTCCCTGTTTCAATATGTTCCTAGAGAAAGACTAAGTTGAAAGATATGGTAAGCAATGATGCGGATTGGGTCCGTTGTCCGAGGAGTGTCCTCACTGCTACACAGAAGGCTTACGTCTTTGATGCACCGCTCGATGTGCAAACCCCTACAACATCGTCTGTGGATGTTGTGAACACCTGACAGACACATCCTGATGACTACTTGATAGTTTAGTGCACCATACTTTACGGCTTAGAATCGGGATTCCAATGACGTTTTGAATGCCATAAGACATATGAGATGTTCCAAGAGCTGAAATTGGGATTTCAGGCTCATGCCCGTGTTGAGAGGTATGAGACCTCTGACAAGTTCTTTTGCCAACAAGATGGAGGAGAATAGCTCAGCTAGTGAGCATGTGCTCAGAATGTTTGGGTGCTACAATCACTTAAATCAAGTGGGAGTTAAACTTCCAGATAAGATAGTGATTGATAGAGTTCTCTAGCCACTATCACTAAGCTACTAGATCTTCATGATGAACTATGACATGCAAGGAATGGAGTTGATCCCGGAGCTGTTCGCGGTGCTTAAGACCGCAAAAGGTAGAAATCAAGAAGGAGCATCAAGTGTTGATGGTTTAACAAGACCACTGGTTTCAAGAAGGGCAAGGGCTAGAAGGGAAACTTCATGGATGGCAAACCAGTTGCCGCTCCAGTGAAGGAACCCAAGGTTGAACCCAAACCCGAGACTAAGTGCTTCTATTGTAAGGGGAACGGTTACTGGTAGCGGAATTACCCCAAATGCATGGTAGATAAGAAGGCTGGCAACTTCAACAAAGTATATACGTGTTATTAATGTGTGTACCTCACTAATACTCCTGGTGGCACCTGGGTATTGGATACCGGTTCAGTTGCTATTATTGGTGACTTGAAGCAAAAGCTACGGACTAAACGGAGACTGGCTAAGGGCGAGGTGACGATGTGTGTTGGAAGTGTTTCCAAAGTTGATGAGATCACCATCGCACACTCCATCTGCCTTCGGGATTAGTATTGAACCTAGTTAAATGTTATCAGGTGTCTACGTTGAGCATGAATATGATTAGATCATGTTCATTGCAATACGGTTATTCATTTAAGTTAGAGAATAATGGTTATTCTGTTTACATGAATAATACCTTTCATGGTCATGCACCCTATGTGAATGGTTCAGTGAATCTCGGTCGTGGTAATACACATGTTCACGCCAAAAGATGTAGACAGTACCACTTTCTTGTGGCACTGCCGCTTAGGTCATATTGGCGTAAGATGCATGAAGAAACTCCGTGTCGATGGATGTTTGGAGTCACTTGATTTTGAATCGCTTGACACATGCGAGCCATGCCTCATGGGCAGGATGACTAAGACCCCGTTTTCAGGTACAATGAAACGGGCAAGTGACTTGTTGGAAATCATACATGCTGATGCGTGTGATCCAATGAGAATTGAAGCGTGCGGTGGATATCCCTATTTTCTCATCTTCACTAACGATTTGAGTAGATATAGGTATATTTACTTAATGAAGCACAAGTCTAAAACATTTGAAAAGTTCAAGCGATTTCAGAGTGAAGTTAAGAACCATCATAACAAGAAGATCAAATTCCTACGATCTGATCGATGAGAATTTCTGAGTTATGAGTTTGGCAATCACTTAAGACATTGTGGAATTGTTTCATAGTTGAAGCCACCTGGAACACCACAGGGTAATGGTGTGTCCGGACGTCGTAATCGAACCTTATGAGATATGGTGCGATCTATGATGTCTCTTACCGATCTACCGTTTTCATTTTGAGGATATGCATTAGAGAAAGCTGCATTCACTTTAGATAGGACACCATCTAAGTCCACTGAGACGACGTCGTATGAATATGGTTTGGCAAGAAACCAAAGTTGTCGTTTCTTAATGTTTGGGGCTGCGATGCTTAAGGCTTCAGCCGGAGAAGCTCGAACCCAAAAGCGGACAAACACATCTTCATAGGATACCCAAAGGTGACAGTTGGGTATACCTTCTATCTTAGATCCGAGGGCAAATTGTTTGCTGCTAAGAACGGGTCCTTTCTCGAGAAGGAGTTTCTCTTGAAAGAATTGAGTGGGAGGAAGATAGAACTTGATGAGGTTGTCGAACCTTTACTTCAACCAGAGAGTTATGCAACACAGAAAGATGTTTTCTGTGGCGCCTACGTCTGTTGAATAGGAAGTTAATGATAGTGATCATGAAGCTTCAGATCAAGTTGCTATCGAACCTCGTAGGTCGACAAGGATATGTACTACTCCTGAGTGGTACGGTAATCCTACCTTAGATATCATGTTGTTAGACAACAATGAACCTACGAGCTATGGAGAAGCAATGGTGGGCCCGTATTCCGACAAATGGTTAGAAGCCATGAAATCCGAGATAGGATCCATGTATCAGAACAAAGTATGGACTTTGGTGGACTTGCCCGATGATCGGCAAGCCATTGAGATAAATGGATCTTTAAGAAGAAGACGGACGTGGGCGGTAATGTTACCGTCTATGAAGCTCGACTTGTGGGAAGAGTCTTTTCACAAGTTCAAGGAGTTGACTACGATGAGAATTTCTCACCCGTAGCGATGCTTAAGTCCGTCGGAATCATGTTAGCATTAGCTGTATTTTTCGATTATGAAATCTGACAGATGGATGTCAAAAACAAGTTTTCTTACCAGTTTTCGTAAGAAAGAGTTGTATGTGATACAATCAAAGTTTTGTCGATCCTAAGGATGCTAAAAGGTATGTTGGCTCCAGCGATCCTTCTATGGACTAGAGCAAGCATCTCGGAGTCAGAATATATGCTTTGATGGAGTGATCAAAGCTTTTAGGTTTATACAATGTTTGCTAGAAACTTGTATTTACAAGAAAGTGAGTGGGAGCACTACAACATTTCTGATAAGTATATGTGGATGACATATTGTTGATCCGAAATAATGTAGAATTTCTGGAAAGCATAAACGGTTGTTTGAAGAGTGATTTTCAAAGGAAGACCTGGATGAAGCTGCTTACATATTGGGCATCAAGATCTATAGAGATAGATCAAGATGCCTGATGATACTTTCAAAGAACGCACACCTTGACATGATTTTGAAGGAGTTCAAAATAGATCAGTTAAAGAAGGGATTCTTACCTGAGTTGTAAGGTGTGAAGTTGAGTAAGACTCAAAGCTTGACCACGGCAGAAGAAAGAGGAAGGACGAAGGTCGTCCCCTATGCTTTTGTCATAGGCTCTATACGGTATGCCATGCTGAGTACCGCACCTGATGTGTGCCTTGCCACATGTCTGGCAAGAGGGTGCAAAGGTGATCTAGGAGTGGATCACCAGATAGCGGTCAAAATTATCCTTAGAGGAATAAGGAAATGTTTCTCGGTTATGGAGGTGATAAAGAGTTCGACGTAAAGAGTTACATCGATGCAAGCTTAACACCTATCCGGATAGCTCTGAGTAGAGATACCGGATACGTATAATGGAGCAACAGTTTGGAATAGCTCCAAGTGGAATGTGGTAGCAGCATCTACAATATGACATAAAGTTTTGCGAAATACATAGGGATCTGAATATTGCAGACCCGTTGACTACAACCTCTCTCACAAGCATAACATGATCAAACCCAGAACTCATTGAGTGTTAATCACATAGTGATGTGAACTAGATTATTGACTCTAGTAAACTCTTTGGATGTTGGTCACATGGCGATGTGACATGTGAGTGTTAATCACATGGCGATGTGAACTAGATTATTGACTCTAGTGCAAGTGGGAGACTGTTGGAAATATGCCCTAGAGGCAATAATAAATTAGTTATTATTATATTATATTTCATTGTTCATGATAATCGTTTATTATCCATGCTAGAATTGTATTGATAGGAAACTCAGATACATGTGTGGATACATAGACAACACCATGTCCCTAGTAAGCCTCTAGTTGACTAGCTCGTTGATCAATAGATGGTTACGGTTTCCTAACCATGGACATTGGATGCGTTGATAACGGGATCACATCATTAGGAGAATGATGTGATGGACAAGACCCAATCCTAAGCCTAGCACAAGATCGTGTAGTTTGTATGCTAAAGCTTTTCTAATGTCAAGTATCATTTCCTTAGACCATGAGATTGTGCAACTCCCCGATACCATAGGAGTGCTTTGGGTGTGCCAAAAGTCACAACGTAACTGGGTGTCTATAAAGGTGCACTACGGGTATCTCCGAAAGTGTCTGTTGGGTTGGCACGAATCGAGACTGGGATTTGTCACTCCGTGTAACGGAGAGGTATCTCTGGGCCCACTCGGTAGGACATCATCATAATGTGCACAATGTGACCAAGGAGTTGATCATGGGATGATGTGTTACGAAACGAGTAAAGAGACTTTCTGGTAACGAGATTGAACAAGGTATCGGGATACCGACGATCGAATCTCGGGCAAGTGTCGTACCGATAGACAAAGGGTATTGTATACGGGATTGATTGAATCCTTGACATCGTGGTTCATCCGATGAGATCATTGTGGAGCATGTGGGAGCCAACATGGGTATCCAGATCCCGCTGTTGGTTATTGACCGGAGAGTTGTCTTGGCCATGTCTGCATGACTCCCGAGCCCGTAGGGTCTACACACTTAAGGTTCGATGACGCTAGGGTTATAGGGAATAGATGTATGTGGTTACTGAATGTTGTTCGGAGTCCCGGATGAGATCTCGGACATCATGAGGAGTTTCGGAATGGTCCGGAGGTAAAGATTTATATATGGGAAGTCATCATACGGTCACCAGAATAATTCAGGGGGTTACCGGTATTGTACCGGGACCACCGAAGGGGTTCCGGGGGTCCACCGGGAGGGTCCACCTGCCCGGGAGGGCCCAATGGGCTGTGTGTGGAGAGGGACCAGCCCCTTAGTGGGCTGGGCGCCTCCCCCTAGGGCCCATGCGCCTAGGGTTTGGGGAACCCTAAAGGGGGGCGCATCCCTTGCCTTGGGGGGCAAGGCAACCCCCCTGGCCGCCGCCCCCTCCTCAGATTGGATCTGAGGGGGCCGGCCCCCCTCTCCCTTGCCCCTATATATATGTGGGGGGTGGGAGGGCAGCTGCACCCAAGTTCTGACGCAGCCCTCCACCTCTCCCAAGTCCTCCTCCTCTCCCGCGGTGCTTGGCGAAGCCCTGCAGGATTGCCACGCTCCTCCTTCACCACCACGCCGTCGTGCTGCTGCTGGATGGAGTCTTCCCCAACCTCTCCTTCTCCCCATGCTGGATCAAGGCGTGGGAGACGTCATCGGGCTGCACGTGTGTTGAACGCGGAGGCGCCGTTGTTCGACGCTTAGATCGGAATCAACCGCGATCTGAATCGCTGCGAGTACGACTCCTTCATCCGCGTTCTTGCAACGCTTCCGCTTAGCGATCTACAAGGGTATGTAGATGCACTCCCCTTTCCCTCGTTGCTAGATTACTCCATAGATTGATCTTGGTGATGCGTAGAAAATTTTAAATTTCTGCTACGATCCCCAACACTTGTTTCCTATCATTGCAATACCGTTTATGCTCACTTTTACCATTAGTTACCTTGCTGTTTTTATAATTTCAGATTACAAAAACCTATATCTACTATCCATATTGCACTTGTATCACCATGTCTTCGCCGAACTAGTGCACCTATACAATTTACCATTGTATTGGGTGTGTTGGGGACACAAGAGACTCTTTGTTATTTGGTTGCAGGGTTGCTTGAGAGAGACCATCTTCATCCTACGCCTCCTACGGATTGATAAACCTTAGGTCATCCACTTGAGGGAAATTTGCTACTATCCTACAAACCCCTGCACTTGGAGGCCCAACAACGTCTACAAGAAGAAGGTTGTGTAGTAGACATCAGTGGGCTGTTGGACTCGCTCCATGGAGAAGGGAGTGAGACCGGTCGACTGACCAGGAGTCGGTTGGTCCTTGTAGTAGAACCAGGTCGACTGCCATCCTCTAACTGACTCGGAAAGGATCACAACTGGAAAAGCACTTTTACTTCTCATCAGGATACCTAGGCCTCCACACATCTGGATCACATGAGTCTTCTCATCATTCGGATTAGCTTTTTTCACGGACTGAAAGGACAAGTGAAGATGTGTTTGAAGATACTTAGTGCGGTCGACAGCCCATGAAATTTTCACACATGGAAACGAATGCAGCAAGGTACGTGATGGTGTTGGGGGAAAATGATGAAGTTGGGCTCCAAAGAAGTTCAGAAAACCCCGAAAGGAAGGATGGGGAGGCAGAGAAAATCCACGGTCAACGTGAGTCGCAAGGAGGACGCACTCACCCTCCTGCAGCTGTGGCTCGGTCTCATTGCCAGGAAGCCTCCAAGATCCATGGGCAATCAAACTGTAACACCCTCGATGTGACTATATCTCCCACGTGTCGAGGCACGACTTAGAGTCATAAACGCATTGAAGGCATATGTCGCAAGTTAGGCAATCTTCACAACATCCCATGTAATATAGATAATAAAAGGGGAGACAACATAGTTGGCTTACACTCGCCACGTCAATCAAGTACAAAAATAACACTACATCATTCAGACACTCATGGCCCAACTACGGCGCCAAAAATAAAAGATAACCCAACATGCGACATGGTCCCGATCACCCCCAACTGGGCACCCCTACTGATCATCAGGAAAGGAAACATAGTATCGTTGAGAGTCCTCGTCGAACTCCCACTTGAGCTTGAGTGTGTCACCTGGAGCGGAATCGTCAGGCCCTGCATCTGGTGTAATAGTAATATGTCAGCCACAGGGACTCAGCAATCTCGCACCCTCGCGATCAAGACTATTTAAGCTTAATAGGTATGGAAAGGTAAATATATGTGGAGCTGCAGCAAGCGACTAGCATATGTGGTGGCTATCCTGTTCGCAACGAGAGCGAGAAGAGGAGGCAAAGCGCGAGCGAGAAACTAGAGAGCAACCTACGCAAGCATTACTCCAACACCGTGTCCACTTCCCGGACTCCGCCGAGAAGAGGCCATCACGGTAACACAATTAGTTGATTCATTATAATTAAGTTAAGGTTCAAGTTATCTACAACCAGACATTAACAAATTCCCGTCTGCCCATAACCACGAGCATGGCTTTCGAAAGTTCAAATCCCTGCAGGGGAGTCCCAACTTAGCCCATGACAAGCTCTCACGGTCAACGAAGGAATAGACCTCCTCCCGAGACGTTCAGATCAGACTCGGTATCTCGGTTCTTCAAGACACTTCGACAGGTTAAAACAAATCCAGCAACACCACCCGAATGTGCCGACAAATCCCGATAGGAGCTGCACATATCTCGTTCTCAGGGCACACTCAGATGAGACTAGCTACGGGTAAAACCAACCCTCAAGTTGCCCCGAGGTGGCCCCGCAGGCAGCTCAGTCGAACCAACACTCAGAGGAGCACTGGCCCGGGGGGGTTAAATAAGATGACCCTCGGGCTCCGGAAACCCAAGGGAAAAAAGGCTAGCTGGCAAATGGTAAAACCAAGGTTGGGCATTGCTGGAAAAGCTTTAATCAAGGTGAACTATCAAGGGGTTCCCATTATAACCCAACCGCGTAAGGAACGCAAAATCCGGGAACATAACACCGATTTGACGGAAACTAGGGCGGCAACAGTGGAACAAAACACTAGGCGAGAGGCCGAGCCTTCCACCCTTTACCAACTATATAGATGCATTAAGATAACATGGCAATATAATGATATCCCAACAATTAAATAAATGTTCCAACAAGGTACGGTCTCCAATCTTCACCTGCAATTAACAACGCTGTAACAGGGGCTGAGCAAAGCGGTAACATAGCCAATCAACGGTTTGCTAGGACATGGTGGGTTAGAGGTTTGACATGGCAATTTGGGAGGCTTGAAAGCAAGTGGTAGGCATCTTAGCATTGGCATAGCAAAAGAGCGAGCATCTAGCAAAGCAAAGATAGTAGTGATTTCGAGGGTATGGTCATCTTGCCTGCAAAGTTGTCAGAGTTGACTGGATCCTCGAAAGCAAACTCAACGGGCTCCTCGTTAGCGAACTCGTCTCCCGGCTCTACCCAAATAAGACAAACAAGCAACAAGGACACAATCAACCACGTGCAAAAGCTCAAACAATATGATGCAAAGATGGTATGCTATGCGGGATGCGATGCGGGATGCATATGCAAGATTTGACAAGGAATGCATGAACATGGCCTTAACTTGGGAATCCAAGTGTGCCACTGGAAAGGTGAGATGAAATCGCTTGAAAACGATATAAAGAACGCCGGAATCGGAGTTACTGTTTGGAAATGGCAAGCGATTCAAATATGACCACGTTCTGCGATTTACAGCAAGTAGCCATCTAAATGCAATGAGATGAATATGCTACAGCACCCAAACATGGCAAAAATACATGGCAGGGATGCATTCAAGATTCTTAACAAAAGTCTAGCACTGAGCTACGGCCAAATTATCCATTAACAGGTTCAAACAAGCATGGCAAAAATGCATATGGTAAACAGATCTCAGACTTAGTGAAATTAACACTTGTCTGGAATTTCAGATCAGGTAGCACACTTCGGAGCAACAAAACTATATGCTACAGGACCTGAACATGGCAAAGTAAAGCATGGCATAGAGCTACTCAAAGAGCTTAACAAAAGTCCCTTAGTGACCTTGAGCCAAAAGGGATCAGAAAATACAATTGTAAGCATGTGAACATGGCAAAAACATAATCAGATCTCAGACTTAGTAAAAACTGGAGTATGCTGAAACAAATATCAAGTAGGCATGTTTACGAGCTCGATGCACTCACTACAGAGCAAGTCATGACAAGCTAAGCATACACCCATCAAGAATACACAAAATTCAAGCTAGACATAGCAAGAACAATAGCATAGCATGCACGGATCAACTAGAACACCCTCGGCAAAATCGCTAACAAGTAGACAATCTGCCTAGATTCACGAAGTAGCAAAAGTAGAGCTCGATTGACTCAAGCTAGGGTGCTCCATAATTGCAAACAAAGACATGGATGGATAGAGCACTACAAGATTAACAAAACATCCTTACTGATCATCCTCAAAAGAGGCACGGATCTCTAGGAAACAACATGAACATATGGCCATATGAGATAAACAACTCAAGGACTTGGTGGAAATGCTAAGTCCCTGAAATCAGCATTACCAAGTGCCTCACTTTGCAAGCTTGTGCTAGTCACCACACACATCACAAAAATACATGGGTTGCACCTCTAGAAATATGGCAAAACCCCTAACAAAACATATGTAGAACTCATGGGCATATCATGCACACAATAATCATGGCAAAAATGACAAATATCTAAATGGAGCAGCAGATCTGACAATTATCTCAAGTAGCACTCTTCTAACAGCATTTCAGGCATCAAGATGAACTCAAATGAAAATTATGCAATGAGAAGAAATGATGTGCTCTCTGAGGCGAACATTTTGATATGCTATATGCCCAAAATAAAGCTACGGATGCAAAGTTACGGCACGTTGAACATGGCAATATGAACTAGGGTTTCGGGAGAAAGTCAACCGAGATTATAATCTCAGATCCAGATCCGGGCTTCACGCGAGGTTCACCGGAACTTCACCGGAATCGTCGAGGAACTTGCCGGGGCGCCGGATCCGGGCGGCGAGGGGCCGGAGCGCTTGCCGGAGTGAGGAGGACGGCGAGGCGGCGGCGGGCGCGGGCACCGGCGGGCGGCGGGGCAAGGCGCGGGCACCGGCGGGCGGCGGGACGAGCTCGCGCCGGCGCGGGGCGCGTCGGCGTCGGTGATCGACGACATGGACGGAGCCGGGGGAGAAGATCCCGGGCGGCGGCGGGCGGCAATGGGCCTCGGGGGGCCCTCCTGGGCCTCCCGGGCCAGCGGTGACGGGGGAGTGGGGCGGCGGCACGGCCAACCCGCGGGCGACACGTGGCGGCGGCGGGGATAGCCGGACATGTCCGTCGGTGGCCATTTTTGTCCGGCGGCGGCAAATGAAATGGATCCAGGGTTTCGGGGAGGAGAAAGAGAATTTCGGAGGGGGTTCTTTAAATAGGCATAGAGGGAGCTAGGAGAGTCCAAAAGAGGTGCGGTTTTCGGCCACGTGATCATGATCGAACGCTCTAGATGATGGAGAAGGTTTTGGAGGGTTCTTTAAATAGGCATAGAGGCAGCAAGACAATGTTCTCATCATAAAACCATCGGAACGATTCCAAGATACCCGCGTGATCCTAAATTTTTTTTGTGAAATTTGAGAAGAGAAGAGTCAAAACTCTACGTCAGGGTGCCTTACCAGAGCGATGAGGAGACTGGGAAGTAAAAAGAATTCCTAAACTCTCCGATATATAATTCCTAAATGACTCAAAACATTTTTCTAGACACAACTCGGCCGCTAAAAACGATCAAGCAATGGAGCTCCTAAGGTCGGGGAAGGCTCTGATTACCAACTTGTAACACCCTCGATGCGACTATATCTCCCACGTGTCGAGGCACGACTTAGAGGCATAATCGCATTGAAGGCATATGTCGCAAGTTAGGCAATCTTCACAACATCCCATGTAATATAGATAATAAAAGGGGAGATAACATAGTTGGCTTACACTCGCCACGTCAATCAAGTACATAAATAACATTACATCATTCAGACACTCATGGCCCGACTACGGCGCCAAAAATAAAAGATAACCCAACATGCGACACGGTCCCGATCACCCCCAACTGGGCACCCCTACTGATCATCAGGAAAGGAAACATAGTATCGTTGAGAGTCCTCGTCGAACTCCCACTTGAGCTCGAGCGCGTCACCTGGAGCGGAATCATCAGGCCCTGCATCTGGTGTAATAGTAATCTATGAGCCACAAGGACTCAGCAATCTCGCACCCTCGCGATCAAGACTATTTAAGCTTAATAGGTATGGCAAGGTAAATATATGTGGAGCTACAGCAAGCGACTAGCATATGTGGTGGCTATCCTGTTCGCAACGAGAGCGAGAAGAGGAGGCAAAGCGCGAGCGAGAAACTAGAGAGCAACCTGCGCAAGCATTACTCCAACACCGTGTCCACTTCCCGGACTCCGCCGAGAAGAGGCCATCACGGTAACACACTCAGTTGATTCATTTTAATTAAGTTAAGGTTCAAGTTATCTACAACCGGACATTAACAAATTCCCATCTGCCCATAACCGCAGGCACGGCTTTCGAAAGTTCAAATCCCTGCAGGGGAGTCCCAACTTAGCCCATGACAAGCTCCCACGGTCAACGAAGGAATAGACCTCCTCCCGTGACGTTCCGATCATACTCGGTATCTCGGTTCTTCAAGACACTTCGACAGGTTAAAACAAATCCAGCAACACCGCCCGAATGTGCCGACAAATCCCGATAGGAGCTGCACATATCTCGTTCTTAGGGCACACTTAGATGAGACTAGCTACGGGTAAAACCAACCCTCAAGTTGCCCCGAGGTGGCCCCGCAGGCAGCTCAGTCAGACTAACACTCAGAGGAGCACTGGCCTGGGGGGTTTAAATAAGATGACCCTCGGGCTCCGGAAACCCAAGGGGAAAAAAGGCTAGGTGGCAAATGGTAAAACCAAGGTTGGGCATTGCTGGAAAAGCTTTAATCAAGGCGAACTATCAAGGGGTTACCATTATAACCCAACCGTGTAAGGAACGCAAAATCTGGGAACATGACACCGATTTGACGAAAACTAGGGCGGCAAGAGTGGAACAAAACACTAGGCGAGAGGCCGAGCCTTCCACCCTTTACCAAGTATATAGATGCATTAAGATAACACGGCAATATAATGATATCCCTACAATTAAATAAATGTTCCAACAAGGAACAGTCTCCAATCTTCACCTGCAACTAACAACGCTATAAGAGGGGCTGAGCAAAGCGGTAACATAGCCAATCAACGGTTTGCTAGGACATGGTGGGTTAGAGGTTTGACATGGCAATTTGGGAGGCTTGAAAGCAAGTGGTAGGCATCGTAGCATTGGCATAGCAAAAGAGCGAGCATCTAGCAAAGCAAAGATAGTAGTGATTTCGAGTGTATGGTCATCTTGCCTGCAAAACTGTCAGAGTTGACTGGATCCTCGAAAGCAAACTCAACGGGCTCCTCATTAGCGAACTCGTCTCCCAGCTCTACCCAAACAAGACAAACAAGCAACAAGGACACAATCAACCACATGCAAAAGCTCAAACAATATGATGCAAAGATGGTATGCTATGCGGGATGCGATGCGGGATGCATATGCAAGATTTGACAAGGAATGAATGAACCTGGCCTCAACTTAGGAATCCAAGTGTGCCACTGGAAAGGTGAGATGAAATCGCTTGAAAACGATATAAAGAACACCGGAATCGGAGTTGCGGTTTGAAAATGGCAAGCGATTCAAATATGACCACGTTCTGCGATTTACAACAAGTAGCCATCTAAATGCAATGAGATGAACATGCTACAGCACCCAAACATGGCAACAAAATACATGGAAGGGATGCATTCAATATGCTTAACAAAACTATAGCACTAAGCTACGGCCAAATCATCCATTAACAGGTTCAAACAAGCATGGCAAAAATGCATATGGTAAACATGTTGGAAATATGCCCTAGAGGCAATAATAAATTGATTATTATTATATTTCCTTGTTCATGATAATCGTTTACTATCCATGCTAGAATTGTATTGATAGGAAACTCAGATACATGTGTGGATACATAGACAACACCATGTCCCTAGTAAGCCTCCAGTTGACTAGCTCGTTAATCAATAGATGGTTACGGTTTCCTGACCATGGACATTGGATGTCGTTGATAACGGGATCACATCATTAGGAGAATGATGTGATGGACAAGACCCAATCCTAAGCCTAGCACAAGATCATGTAGTTCGTATGCTAAAGCTTTTCTAATGTCAAGTATCATTTCCTTAGACCATGAGATTGTGCAACTCCCGGATACCGTAGGAGTGCTTTGGGTGTGCCAAACGTCACAACGTAACTGGGTGGCTATAAAGGTACACTACGGGTATCTCTGAAAGTGTCTGTTGGGTTGGCACGAATCGAGATTGGGATTTTGTCACTCCGTGTAAACGGAGAGGTATCTCTGGGCCCACTCGGTAGGACATCATCATAATGTGCACAATGTGACCAAGGGGTTGATCATGGGATGATGTGTTACGAAACGAGTAAAGAGACTTGCCGGTAACGAGATTGAACAAGGTATCGGTATACCGACGATCGAATCTCGGGAAAGTACCATACCGCTAGACAAAGGGAATTTTATACGGGATTGATTGAGTCCTTGACATCGTGGTTCATCCGATGAGATCATCGTGGAACATGTGGGAGCCAACATGGGTATCCAGATCCCGCTGTTGGTTATTGACCGGAGAACATCTCGGTCATGACTACATGTCTCCCGAACCCGTAGGGTCTACACACTTAAGGTTCGATGACGCTAGGGTTATAAAGGAAGCTTGTATGTGGTTACCGAATGTTGTTCGGAGTCCCGGATGAGATCCCGGACGTCACGAGGAGTTCCGGAATGGTCCGTAGGTAAAGATTTATATATAGGAAGTCCTGTTTCGGCCATCGGGACAAGTTTTGGGGTCATCGGTATTGTACCGGGACCACCGGAAGGGTCCCGGGGGCCCACCGGGTGGGGCCACCTGCCCCGGGGGGCCACATGGGCTGTAGGGGGTGCGCCTTGGCCTACATGGGCCAAGGGCACCAGCCCCTAGAGGCCCATGCGCCAAGATATAGGAAAAAGGGGAGAGTCCTAAAGGGGGAAGGCACCTCCGAGGTGCCTTGGGGAGGATGGACTCCTCCCCCCCTCTTAGCCGCACCCCTTCCTTGGAGGAAGGGGCAAGGCTGCGCCTCCCCCCTCTCCCCTGCCCCTATATATAGTGGAGGGGAGGGAGGGCATCCATACCTGAGCCCTTGGCGCCTCCCTCCCTCCCGTGACACCTCCTCCTCTCTCGTAGGTGCTTGGCGAAGCCCTGCAGGATTGCCACACTCCTCCATCACCACCACGCCGTTGTGCTGCTGCTGGATGGAGTCTTCCTCAACCTCTCCCTCTCTCCTTGCTGGATCAAGGCGTGGGAGACATCGTCGATCTGTACGTGTGTTGAACGCGGAGGTGCTGTCCGTTCGGCACTAGGATCATCGGTGATCTGAATCACGACGAGTACGACTCCATCAACCCCGTTCACTTGAATGCTTCCGCTTAGCGATCTACAAGGGTATGTAGATGCACTCCCCTTTCTACTCGTTGCTGGTCTCTCCATAGATAGATCTTGGTGTTACATAGGAAATTTTTTGAATTTCTGCTACGTTCCCCAACAAAACAGATCTCAGACTTAGTGGAATTAACACTTGTCTGGAATTTCAGATCAGGTAGCACACTTCGGAGCAACAAAACTATATGCTACAGGACCTGAACATGGCAAAGTAAAGCATGGCATAGAGCTACTCAAAGAGCTTAACAAACGTCCCTTAGTGACCTTGAGTCAAAAGGGATCAGAAAATACAATTGTAAGCATGTGAACATGGCAAAAACATTATCAGATCTCAGACTTAGTAAAAACTGGAGCATGCTGAAACAGATATCAAGTAGGCATGTTTACGAGCTCGATGCACTCACTACAGAGCAAGTCATGACAAGCTAAGCATACACCCATCAAGAATACACAAAATGCAAGCTAGACATGACAAGAACAATAGCATAGCATGCACGGATCAACTATAACATACTCGGCAAAATCGCTAACAAGTAGACAATCTGCCCAGATTCATGAAGTAGCAAAAGTAGAGCTCGATTGACTCAATCTAGGGTGCTCCATAATTTCAAACAAAGACATGGATGGATAGAGCACTACAAGAATAACAAAACATCCTTACTGATCATCCTCAAAAGAGGCACGGATCTCTAGGAAACAACATGAACATATGGCCATATGAGATAAACAGCTCAAGGACTTAGTGGAAATGCTAAGTCCCTGAAAACAGCATTACCAAGTGCCTCACTTTGCAAGCTTGTGCTAGTCACCACACACATCACAAAAATACATGGGTTGCACCTTTGGAAAGATGGCAAAACCCCTAACAAAACATATGTAGAACTCATGGGCATATCATGCACACAATAATCATGGCAAAAACGACAAATATCTAAATGGAGCAGCATATCTGGCAATTATCTCAAGTAGCACTCTTCTAACAGCATTTCGGGCGTGAAGATGAACTCAAATGAAAATGATGCAATGAGATGAAATGATGTGCTCTCTAAGGCGAACATTTTGATATGCTATATGCCCAAAACGGAGCTACGGATGCAAAGTTATGGCACGATGAACATGGCAATATGAACTAGGGTTTCGGGAGAAAGTCAACCGAGATTTAAATCTCAGATCCAGATACGGGCTTCACGCGAAACGAGGTTCGCCGGAACTTCGCCGGAATCGTCGAGGAACTTTCCGGGGCGCCGGATCCGGGTGGCGAGGGGCCGGAGCGCTTGCCGGAGCGAGGAGGACGGCGAGGCGCCGGCGGGCGCGGGCACCGGCGGGCGGCGGGGCGAGGCGCGGGCACCGGCGGGTGGCGGGACGAGCTCGCGCCGGCGCGGGGCGCGTCGGCGGCGGCGACTGGCGACGTGGCAGGAGCCGGGGGAGAAGATCCCGGGTGGCGGCGGGCGACAATGGGCCTCGGGGGCCCCTCCTGGGCCTCCCGGGCCGGCGGCGACGGGGGAGTGGGGCGGCGGCGCGGCCAACCCGCGGGCGACATGTGGCGGCGGCAGGGCTAGCCGGACATGTCCGTCGGTGGCTGTTTTTGTCCGGCGGCGGCGGATGAAATGGATCTAGGGTTTCGGGGGAGGAGAAAGAGAATTTCGGAGGGGGTTCTTTAAATAGGCATAGAGGGAGTTAGGAGAGTCCAAAAGAGGTGCGGTTTTCGGCCATGCGATCGTGATCGAACGCTCTAGATGATGGAGAAGGTTTTGGAGGGTTTTGGGCCAACTTGGAGGGGTGTTGGGCTGCAACACACACGAGGCCTTTTCGGTCCCTCGGTTAACCGTTGGAGTATCAAACGAAGTCCAAATGATACAAAACTTGACAGGCGGTCTACCGGTAGTAAACCAAGGCCGCTTGGCAAGTCTCGATCCAATCCGGAAATGTTTAATCCCCACACACGAAAGAAAGGTAGAAATGACCACCGGAGGAGAACGAAGCGCCGGAATGCAAAACGGACAACGGGGAAAATGCTCGAATGCATGAGATGCACAAGTATGCAAATGCAATGCACATGATGACATGATATGAGATGCATGACAACGAAAAAAACACACGGAGACAAAGACCCAAACCCGGGAAAATAAAGTAACTTAACGCCAGAAACGGCAAGAGTTGGAATACATATTGGGTAAGTTACAACCAGGGTGTTACAACACTCCACCACTACGAAAGGATCTCATCCTGAGATCTAGGACTGAAAGAACATCGGGTACTCAGAACGGAGGTGATCCTCGCGTTCCCAGGTAGCTTCACGGTCAGAATGGTGTGACCACTTGACTTTGAGGAATTTGATTGACTTGTTACGAGTCCTGCGTTCAGTCTCTTCAAGAATAGCAACGGGGTGCTCACGATAAGAGAGATCTTCTTGGAGCTCAATGTCCTCGAAGTTGACAGTGCGGTCAGGAGTCTTGAAGCACTTTCGGAGCTGAGAGACATGGAACACGTCATGAACATTTGCAAAGTTTGAAGGAAGCTCTAGTTGATAGGCAAGATCGCCTCTCTTGCTGACAATCTTGAAAGGTCCCACGTATCTGGGGGCAAGCTTCCCTTTGATACCGAAGCGATGAGTACCTTTCATAGGAGATACGCGGAGGTAAACATGATCTCCGATCTCGAAAGCCAAATCACGGTGCTTACTGTCATAGTAGCTCTTCTGACGGGATTGGGCTGCTTTGAGGTTATCTCGAATGACTTTGCACATTTCCTCTGCCTCTGTGATTAAGTCATTTCCGAGAAGCTGACGTTCACTGGTTTCGGACCAGTTGAGAGGGGTACGGCACTTCCTGCCATACAGAATTTCAAATGGGGCCTTGCCCGAATTTGCTTGAAAACTGTTGTTGTAGGAGAATTCAGCATAAGGAAGACAATCCTCCCACTTCATGCCGAAGGAGATCACACAAGCCCTGAGGATATCTTCAAGAATCTGGTTGACACGCTCGACTTGACCGCTAGTTTGAAGATGGAAAGTTGTGCTGAAGCGGATGTTGGTTCCCATGGCCTTCTGAAAAGAATCCCAAAACTTGGAGGTAAAGATGCTGGCACGGTCTGAAGAGATCACTTGTGGAATACCGTGCAGAGAGACAATCCGAGAGGTATAGAGTTCCGCCAATTGAGCTGCAATGATTGACTCTTTGATAGGCAGAAAATGAGCCACTTTAGTGAGTTTGTCGATGACAACTAATATAGCATCATTGCCACGCTTGGACTTTGGAAACCCAGTCACGAAGTCCATCTCAATGTGGTCAAACTTCCATTCTGGAATGGCAAGAGGTTGGAGGAGACCAGTTGGTCTTTGGTGTTCTGCCTTCACTCTTCTGCAGACATCACACTCATTCACGAATTGAGCAATCTCGCGCTTCATTCGAGTCCACCAATAAGCCTGCTTAAGGTCCTGATACATCTTCGTACTCCCGGGGTGGATGGAGAGGAGAGAATTGTGAGCCTCATTCATGATCACTTTACGAAGGTCACCTTTGGGTACAACAATACGATCCTCGAAGAAGAGAGTGTCCTTGTCATCAAGGCGGTAGCACTTGTACTTGGGTTGACTCTTGGCAATCCCAATCTTCACCTTTTTCACCATAGCATCAAGAAGCTGGGCTTGGCGAATCTGGTCTTCCAAGGTAGGAGAGACTTGAAGGTTGGCGAGGAAACCTTGAGGAACAACTTGCAGATTAAGTTTGCGGAAAGCTTCACAAAGCTCGGGTTGATAAGGCTTGAGAATCAGGCTGTTGCAATAAGCCTTTCTGCTCAATGCGTCAGCAATCACATTGGCCTTGCCTGGAGTATACTCGATACTCGGATTATACTCTTGAATCATTTCGACCCATCGAGTTTGCCTGAGGTTGAGATTAGGCTGAGTGAAGATGTACTTGAGACTCTTGTGGTCAGTGAAGATGTCCACTTTTCTTCCCAATAAGAGATGTCTCCAAGTCAAAAGAGCATGCACAACTGCCGCCAACTCGAATCATGAGTGGGGTAGCTTTTTTCATTGGGCTTCAACTGGTGAGAGGTATAAGCAACAACTTTCTTCTCTTGCATCAACACTGCGCCAAGACCTTGGAGAGAGGCATCACAAAAGATCTCGTACGACTTGGATTCATCAGGCGGAGTCAGAACTAGAGCAGTGATCAATTTCTCTTTCAAAGTGTTGAAAGCAATGTCACACTCCGGAGACCAAACGTACTTGACGTGCTTCTGGAGAAGATTTGAGAGAGGCTTCGCGATCTTAGAAAAGTTTTCAACGAATCTTCGACAATAGCTTGCGAGACCGAGGAAGCTACGGAGTTGCTTCACGTTCTGAGGAGGTTCCCAATTCACAATTGCAGACACCTTCTCAGGATTCACGGCAATGCCCTTGGCAGAGATGATATGACCAAGATAAAGAACCTCATCGAGCCAAAATTCGCACTTGGAGAACTTGGTGTAGAACTTGTGTTCCCTCAGCTTATCGAGTACCAAACGCAAGTGCTTGGCATGATCTTCCTTGTTCTTCGAGAAAACCAGAATGTCGTCGAGATAGACCAAAACGAAGTCATTGGTGTAGGCGTTGAAGATGAAGTTCATCATGCGAGAGAACGTCGGAGGAGCGTTGACGAGGCCAAAAGACATGACAGTGTACTCATATGAACCATAGCTTGTCCTGAAAGCCGTCTTGGGAATATCTTGCTCACGGATTCGAATCTGATGATAACCCATACGGAGATCAAGCTTGGAGAATACTTGGGCACCTTTGAGTTGTTCGAATAGCTCGTTGATGTTGGGAAGTGGGTATTTGTTCTTGATGGTCTTCTTGTTCAATGGACGGTAATCAACACAAAGTCGGTCCGTTCCATCCTTCTTCTTCACAAAAAGAACACCACAACCCCACGGAGAAGAACTAGGCCGGATGAGACCCATTCTCTCTTGAATATCGAGTTTCTTCTTCAGCTCCTTCAACTCTTCAGGTCCGAGCTTGTAAGGACGCTTGCACACTGGTTCTGTGCCAGGCTCAAGATTGATGACAAATTCAACTGGCCGGTGCGGAGGCATTCCTGGAAGCTCTTCAGGAAAGACGTCTTGATATTCGCAAATGACTAGAATTTGCGAGATGGCATCGAGTTCACCCTTCTCATTGAGAGAAAACAGACGGATGGTATTATCCCGAGCGGCAAAGACAATTACATCCTCAGACGAATGAGTCAATTGAATCTGCCTGGCAGCACAATCAAGCTGAGCCTTGTGCTTAGAGAGCCAATCCATCCCGAGAATAAGATCAATATCTGAGTTACCAAGAACCATCGGAGAAGCCAGAAACTTGAAATCACCCATCAAGATAGAAATATCCGGAACCATCATACTAGAACTCAGACGCTTAGCTGGAGAGACGACTTGCATAGCTCTAGGTAATGCCTTAGTACTAAAATTGTTCTCCGATGCAAATGGAAATGACATGAAGGAATGCGATGCACCAGAGTCAAAAAGTACTTTAGCCGGAATATCATTAACAGGAAGGTTACCCATGATGACATCTGACGAGTCCTCTGCCTGAGCTGCGTTCATCAAGTCAACCTTGGCGTGCTTGGGGTTATGCTTGACCACAGCTATACTTGCCGATTTGACAGGAGGAGGAGGAGGAAGACGCCTCTGGTTGAGACACTTGTTGGCATAGTGACCCTTCTGTTGGCACTTGTTGCACGTGACCTCTGAAAGCGGACGGTGATACCGAGCACTCGATCTTGGAGCTTGAGACGAAGTCTTGTTGTGAAAGCCAGGGTTGGGTGGGTGGGAAGATCCACTGCCACCTTTGCTCTTCTGCTGATACGGCTGACGAAACGGAGGAGGAGGAAGCCAATACTTCTGCTGCTTGGGCACTTGAGTAGAGGAAGAAGGAGTAGCATCTCTGACTCGCTTCTTGGAAGCATCACACCTCAATTGAGTGGCCTCTTGCTTCAATGCCATGTTGTAGAACTCATCGTACCTCAAGGGCTCAAAGAGAACAAGAGCTAGCAGAATTTCTTCTTTGAGACCACCCCTGAACTGGTATATCATGATCTTCTCGTCAGGGACGTCCTGCTTAGCAAAGCGGGCGAGCTTCTGAAACAACTTGTTGTAGTCATAGACAGACAAAGAGCCTTGCTTCAGGTTGCGGAATTCCTCACGCTTGCTTTCAACCATGCTCTGAGGGATATGGTGAGCTCTGAAATCTTGACGGAATTCATCCCAAGTGATAACACGTCCACCTCTGGAATCCTTGTACTACTGGAACCACTCTGCGGCTTGGTCTTTGAGTTGGAAGGAAGCGAACTTGACGAAGTCCTCAGGCCTGACGTTACTGCACTCGAAATGCTTGCACAGATCCACGAGCCAATCGTCAGCATTGGTTGCCTCAACACAATTGCTGAAAGTCTTTGGCCCGTTAGCAAGGAACTGGTTGAGTGTAGCAAAGTGATTCTGATTGTTGCATTGGTTCCCTTGGTTGCCTTGATTGCGCTCTTGGAGAATTTGCATGATCAACTATGTGTTTGCATTGGTTGCGGCCATCACAGCTTGCCATGCCTCCGGAGGAGGTGGAGGTGGTGGCGGATCCTGATTCTGATTCTGTTTGGTGCTCTTAGCGGGAGCCATCCTGAAGAGGTTGACCACTGTTAGCACATAGACAGATAAATGAAGCTGAATCCAACGGAATGAAAATTGCAACATAAAGTCTTCACATCCGAACAAAATGAACGAATGCATTCCTCTTGACATGGTCACATATCCATAAATTGAGAAGCCACTTAGAATTTAGGTAGAGAAATAAATCAACAAGGTACGGATCAGGAACGAATACTCGGTAAGAAATCCCAATCTCAAACCAAATATCCGTGGAAGAAGAACTAGAGCTACAAGAATTCCCACCTATGGAACTCTCGAACCTTTCCGGTTATGCAATCAAGTGTTGGGGATACAGGGGAAGCATAATATCTCACCCAAATCTAGCAAATCCTACATCCAGCTGTATCCATCCTTCAACACATAACCGAGAAAAACTTCGGAAACCATCTACCTCAACCTTCGAAAAGCATCCGTTATACAAGTTATGGCGATACTCCCGAACTCCCGGCCCAGTACTGGGTGGCGTCGAGGTTATCTCACCAACGAACTGCATAAAAAAGATTTTCGATGTCGGCGTACTAAACTCAGGTATTCCAGAACTGCAACGATGAAGTTATGACGACAACACCTCAGAGCTCAACTCCCCGGGACACTTCCACAAAACCCCTGACAGGAGGCAGCAAGACAATGTTCTCATCATAAAACCATCGGAACGATTTCAAGATACCCGCGTGATCCTAAATTTTTTTTTGTGAAATTTGAGAAGAGAAGAGTCAAAACTCTACGTCAGGATGCCTTACCAGAGCGATGAGGAGACTGGGAAGTAAAAAGAATTCCTAAACTCTCCGATATATAATTCCTAAATGACTCAAAACATTTTTCTAGACACAACTTGGCCGCTAAAAACGATCAAGCAATGGAGCTCCTAAGGTCGGGGAAGGCTCTGATTACCAACTTGTAACACCCTCGATGCGACTATATCTCCCACGTGTCGAGGCACGACTTGGACGCATAATCGCATTGAAGGCATATGTCGCAAGTTAGGCAATCTTCACAACATCCCATGTAATATAGATAATAAAAGGGGACATAACATAGTTGGCTTACACTCGCCACGTCAATCAAGTACATAAATAACATTACATCATTCAGACACTCATGGCCCGAGTACGGCGCCAAAAATAAAAGATAACCCAACATGCGACACGGTCCCGATCACCCCCAACTGGGCACCCCTACTGATCATCAGGAAAGGAAACATAGTATCGTTGAGAGTCCTCGTCGAACTCCCACTTGAGCTCGAGCGCGTCACCTGGAGCGGAATCATCAGGCCCTGCATCTGGTGTAATAGTAATCTATGAGCCACAAGGACTCAGCAATCTCGCACCCTCGCGATCAAGACTATTTAAGCTTAATAGGTATGGCAAGGTAAATATATGTGGAGCTACAGCAAGCGACTAGCATATGTGGTGGCTATCCTGTTCGCAACGAGAGCGAGAAGAGGAGGCAAAGCGCGAGCGAGAAACTAGAGAGCAACCTGCGCAAGCATTACTCCAACACCGTGTCCACTTCCCGGACTCCGCCGAGAAGAGGCCATCACGGTAACACACTCAGTTGATTCATTTTAATTAAGTTAAGGTTCAAGTTATCTACAACCGGACATTAACAAATTCCCATCTGCCCATAACCGCAGGCACGGCTTTCGAAAGTTCAAATCCCTGCAGGGGAGTCCCAACTTAGCCCATGACAAGCTCTCACGGTCAACGAAGGAATAGACCTCCTCCCGTGACGTTCCGATCATACTCGGTATCTCGGTTCTTCAAGACACTTCGACAGGTTAAAACAAATCCAGCAACACCGCCCGAATGTGCCGACAAATCCCGATAGGAGCTGCACATATCTCGTTCTCCGGGCACACTCAGATGAGACTAGCTACGGGTAAAACCAACCCTCAAGTTGCCCCGAGGTGGCCCCGTAGGCAGCTCAGTCAGACTAACACTCAGAGGAGCACTGGCCTGGGGGGGTTTAAATAAGATGACCCTCGGGCTCCGGAAACCCAAGGGAAAAAAAGGCTAGGTGGCAAATGGTAAAATCAAGGTTGGGCATTGCTGGAAAAGCTTTAATCAAGGCGAACTATCAAGGGGTTACCATTATAACCCAACCGCGTAAGGAACGCAAAATCTGGGAACATGACACCGATTTGACGAAAACTAGGGCGGCAAGAGTGGAACAAAACACTAGGCGAGAGGCCGAGCCTTCCACCCTTTACCAAGTATATAGATGCATTAAGATAACACGGCAATATAATGATATCCCTACAATTAAATAAATGTTCCAACAAGGAACAGTCTCCAATCTTCACCTGCAACTAACAACGCTATAAGAGGGGCTGAGCAAAGCGGTAACATAGCCAATCAACGGTTTGCTAGGACATGGTGGGTTAGAGGTTTGACATGGCAATTTGGGAGGCTTGAAAGCAAGTGGTAGGCATCGTAGCATTGGCATAGCAAAAGAGCGAGCATCTAGCAAAGCAAAGATAGTAGTGATTTCGAGGGTATGGTCATCTTGCCTGCAAAACTGTCAGAGTTGACTGGATCCTCGAAAGCAAACTCAACGGGCTCCTCGTTAGCAAACTCGTCTCCCAGCTCTACCCAAACAAGACAAACAAGCAACAAGGACACAATCAACCACATGCAAAAGCTCAAACAATATGATGCAAAGATGGTATGCTATGTGGGATGCGATGCGGGATGCATATGCAAGATTTGACAAGGAATGAATGAACCTGGCCTCAACTTAGGAATCCAAGTGTTCCACTGGAAAGGTGAGATGAAATCGCTTGAAAACGATATAAAGAACGCTGGAATCGGAGTTACGGTTTGAAAATGGCAAGCGATTCAAATATGACCACGTTCTGCGATTTACAACAAGTAGCCATCTAAATGCAATGAGATGAACATGCTACAGCACCCAAACATTGCAACAAAATACATGGAAGGGATGCATTCAATATGCTTAACAAAACTATAGCACTGAGCTACGGCCAAATCATCCATTAACAGGTTCAAACAAGCATGGCAAAAATGCATATGGTAAACAGATCTCAGACTTAGTGAAATTAACACTTGTCTGGAATTTCAGATCAGGTAGCACACTTCGGAGCAACAAAACTATATGCTACAGGACCTGAACATGGCAAAGTAAAGCATGGCATAGAGCTACTCAAAGAGCTTAACAAACGTCCCTTAGTGACCTTGAGTCAAAAGGGCTCAGAAAATACAATTGTAAGCATGTGAACATGGCAAAAACATTATCAGATCTCAGACTTAGTAAAAACTGGAGCATGCTGAAACAGATATCAAGTAGGCATGTTTACGAGCTCGATGCACTCACTACAGAGCAAGTCATGACAAGCTAAGCATACACCCATCAAGAATACGCAAAATGCAAGCTAGACATGACAAGAACAATAGCATAGCATGCACGGATCAACTATAACATCCTCGGCAAAATCGCTAACAAGTAGACAATCTGCCCAGATTCATGAAGTAGCAAAAGTAGAGCTCGATTTACTCAATCTAGGGTGCTCCATAATTTCAAACAAAGACATGGATGGATAGAGCACTACAAGATTAACAAAACATCCTTACTGATCATCCTCAAAAGAGGCACGGATCTCTAGGAAACAACATGAACATATGGCCATATGAGATAAACAGCTCAAGGACTTGGTGGAAATGCTAAGTCCCTGAAAACAGCATTACCAAGTGCCTAACTTTGCAAGCTTGTGCTAGTCACCACACACATCACAAAAATACATGGGTTGCACCTTTGGAAAGATGGCAAAACCCCTAACAAAACATATGTAGAACTCATGGGCATATCATGCACACAATAATCATGGCAAAAACGACAAATATCTAAATGGAGCAGCATATCTGACAATTATCTCAAGTAGCACTCTTCTAACAGCATTTCGGGCGTGAAGATGAACTCAAATGAAAATGATGCAATGAGATGAAATGATGTGCTCTCTGAGGCAAACATTTTGATATGCTATATACCCAAAACGGAGCTACGGATGCAAAGTTATGGCACGATGAACATGGCAATATGAACTAGGGTTTCGGGAGAAAGTCAACCGAGATTTAAATCTCAGATCCAGATACGGGCTTCACGCGAAACGAGGTTCGCCGGAACTTCGCCGGAATCGTCGAGGAACTTTCCGGGGCGCCGGATCCGGGTGGCGAGGGGCCGGAGCGCTTGCCGGAGCGAGGAGGACGGCAAGGCGCCGGCGGGCGCGGGCACCGGCGGGCGGCGGGGCGAGGCGCGGGCACCGGCGGGTGGCGGGACGAGCTCGCGCTAGCGCGGGGCGCGTCGGCGGCGGCGACTGGCGACGTGGCAGGAGCCGGGGGAGAAGATCCCGGGTGGCGGCGGGCGACAATGGGCCTCGGGGGCCCCTCCTGGGCCTCCCGGGCCGGCGGCGACGGGGGAGTGGGGCGGCGGCGCGGCCAACTCGCGGGCGACATGTGGCGGCGGCAGGGCTAGCCGGACATGTCCGTCGGTGGCTGTTTTTGTCCGGCGGCGGCGGATGAAATGGATCTAGGGTTTCGGGGGAGGAGAAAGAGAATTTCGGAGGGGGTTCTTTAAATAGGCATAGAGGGAGTTAGGAGAGTCCAAAAGAGGTGCGGTTTTCGGCCACGCGATCGTGATCGAACGCTCTAGATGATGGAGAAGGTTTTGGAGGGTTTTGGGCCAACTTGGAGGGGTGTTGGGCTGCAACACACACGAGGCCTTTTCGGTCCCTCGGTTAACCGTTGGAGTATCAAACGAAGTCCAAATGATACGAAACTTGACAGGCGGTCTACCGGTAGTAAACCAAGGCCGCTTGGCAAGTCTCGATCCAATCCGGAAATGTTTAATCCCCACACACGAAAGAAAGGTAGAAATGACCACCGGAGGAGAACGAAGCGCCAGAATGCAAAACGGACAACGGGGAAAATGCTCGAATGCATGAGATGCACACGTATGCAAATGCAATGCACATGATGACATGATATGAGATGCATGACAACGAAAAAAACACACGGAGACAAAGACCCAAACCCGGGAAAATAAAGTAACTTAACGCCGGAAACGGCAAGAGTTGGAATACATATTGGGTAAGTTACAACCAGGGTGTTACAACACTCCACCACTACGAAAGGATCTCATCCTGAGATCTAGGACTGAAAGAACATCGGGTACTCAGAACGGAGGTGATCCTCGCGTTCCCAGGTAGCTTCACGGTCAGAATGGTGTGACCACTTGACTTTGAGGAATTTGATTGACTTGTTACGAGTCTTGCGTTCAGTCTCTTCAAGAATAGCAACGGGGTGCTCACGATAAGAGAGATCTTCTTGGAGCTCAATGTCCTCGAAGTTGACAGTGCGGTCAGGAGTCTTGAAGCACTTTCGGAGCTGAGAGACATGGAACACGTCATGAACATTTGCAAAGTTTGAAGGAAGCTCTAGTTGATAGGCAAGATCACCTCTCTTGCTGACAATCTTGAAAGGTCCCACGTATCTGGGGGAAAGCTTCCCTTTGATACCGAAGCGATGAGTACCTTTCATAGGAGATACGCGGAGGTAAACATGATCTCCGATCTCGAAAGCCAAATCACGGTGCTTACTGTCATAGTAGCTCTTCTGACGGGATTGGGCTGCTTTGAGGTTATCTCGAATGACTTTGCACATTTCCTCTGCCTCTGTGATTAAGTCATTTCCGAGAAGCTGACGTTCACTGGTTTCGGACCAGTTGAGAGGGGTACGGCACTTCCTGCCATACAGAATTTCAAATGGGGCCTTGCCCGAATTTGCTTGAAAACTGTTGTTGTAGGAGAATTCAGCATAAGGAAGACAATCCTCCCACTTCATGCCGAAGGAGATCACACAAGCCCTGAGGATATCTTCAAGAATCTGGTTGACACGCTCGACTTGACCGCTAGTTTGAAGATGGAAAGTTGTGCTGAAGCGGATGTTGGTGCCCATGGCCTTCTGAAAAGAATCCCAAAACTTGGAGGTAAAGATGCTGGCACGGTCTGAAGAGATCACTTGTGGAATACCGTGCAGAGAGACAATCCGAGAGGTATAGAGTTCCGCCAATTGAGCTGCAATGATTGACTCTTTGATAGGCAGAAAATGAGCCACTTTAGTGAGTTTATCAATGACAACTAATATAGCATCATTGCCACGCTTGGACTTTGGAAACCCAGTCATGAAGTCCATCTCAATGTGGTCAAACTTCCATTCTGGAATGGCAAGAGGTTGGAGGAGACCAGTTGGTCTTTGGTGTTCTGCCTTCACTCTTCTGCAGACATCACACTCATTCACGAATTGAGCAATCTCGCGCTTCATTCGAATCCACCAATAAGCCTGCTTAAGGTCCTGATACATCTTCGTACTCCCAGGGTGGATGGAGAGGAGAGAATTGTGAGCCTCATTCATGATCACTTTACGAAGGTCACCTTTGGGTACAACAATACGATCCTCGAAGAAGAGAGTGTCCTTGTCATCAAGGCGGTAGCACTTGTACTTGGGTTGACTCTTGGCAATCCCAATCTTCACCTTTTTCACCATAGCATCAAGAAGCTGGGCTTGGCGAATCTGGTCTTCCAAGGTAGGAGAGACTTGAAGGTTGGCGAGGAAACCTTGAGGAACAACTTGCAGATTAAGTTTGCGGAAAGCTTCACAAAGCTCGGGTTGATAAGGCTTGAGAATCAGGCTGTTGCAATAAGCCTTTCTGCTCAATGCGTCAGCAATCACATTGGCCTTGCCTGGAGTATACTCGATACTCGGATTATACTCTTGAATCATTTCGACCCATCGAGTTTGCCTGAGGTTGAGATTAGGCTGAGTGAAGATGTACTTGAGACTCTTGTGGTCAGTGAAGATGTCCACTTTTCTTCCCAATAAGAGATGTCTCCAAGTCAAAAGAGCATGCACAACTGCCGCCAACTCGAGATCATGAGTGGGGTAGTTTTTTTCATTGGGCTTCAACTGGTGAGAGGTATAAGCAACAACTTTGTTCTCTTGCATCAACACTGCGCCAAGACCTTGGAGAGAGGCATCACAAAAGACCTCGTACGACTTGGATTCATCAGGCGGAGTCAGAACTAGAGCAGTGATCAATTTCTCTTTCAAAGTGTTGAAAGCAATGTCACACTCCGGAGACCAAACGTACTTGACGTGCTTCTGGAGAAGATTTGAGAGAGGCTTCGTGATCTTAGAAAAGTTTTCAACGAATCTTCGACAATAGCTTGCGAGACCGAGGAAGCTACGGAGTTGCTTCACGTTCTGAGGAGGTTCCCAATTCACAATTGCAGACACCTTCTCAGGATTCACGGCAATGCCCTTGGCAGAGATGATATGACCAAGATAAAGAACCTCATCGAGCCAAAATTCGCACTTGGAGAACTTGGCGTAGAACTTGTGTTCCCTCAGCTTATCGAGTACCAAACGAAAGTGCTTGGCATGATCTTCCTTGTTCTTCGAGAAAACCAGAATGTCGTCGAGATAGACCAAAACGAAGTCATTGGTGTAGGCGTTGAAGATGAAGTTCATCATGCGAGAGAACGTCGGAGGAGCGTTGACGAGGCCAAAAGACATGACAGTGTACTCATATGAACCATAGCTTGTCCTGAAAGCTGTCTTGGGAATATCTTGCTCACGGATTCGAATCTGATGATAACCCATACGGAGATCAAGCTTGGAGAATACTTGGGCACCTTTGAGTTGTTCGAATAGCTCGTTGATGTTGGGAAGTGGGTATTTGTTCTTGATGGTCTTCTTGTTCAATGGACGGTAATCAACACAAAGTCGGTCCGTTCCATCCTTCTTCTTCACAAAAAGAACACCACAACCCCACGGAGAAGAACTAGGCCGGATGAGACCCATTCTCTCTTGAATATCGAGTTGCTTCTTCAGCTCCTTCAACTCTTCAGGTCCGAGCTTGTAAGGACGCTTGCACACTTGTTCCGTGCCAGGCTCAAGATTGATGACAAATTCAACTGGCCGGTGCGGAGGCATTCCTGGAAGCTCTTCAGGAAAGACGTCTTGATATTCGCAAATGACTAGAATTTGCGAGATGGCATCGAGTTCACCCTTCTCATTGAGAGAAAACAGACGGATGGTATTATCCCGAGCGGCAAAGACAATTACATCCTCAGACGAATGAGTCAATTGAATCTGCCTGGCAGCACAATCAAGCTGAGCCTTGTGCTTAGAGAGCCAATCCATCCCGAGAATAAGATCAATATCTGAGTTACCAAGAACCATCGGAGAAGCCAGAAACTTGAAATCACCCATCAAGATAGAAATATCCGGAACCATCATACTAGAACTCAGACGCTTAGCCGGAGAGACGACTTGCATAGCTCTAGGTAATGCCTTAGTACTAAAATTGTTCTCCGATGCAAATGGAAATGACATGAAGGAATGCAATGCACCAGAGTCAAAAAGTACTTTAGCTGGAATATCATTAACAGGAAGGTTACCCATGATGACATCTGACGAGTCCTCTGCCTGAGCTGCGTTCATCAAGTCAACCTTGGCGTGCTTGGGGTTATGCTTGACCACAACTATACTTGCCGATTTGACAGGAGGAGGAGGAGGAAGACGCCTCTGGTTGAGACACTTGTTGGCATAGTGACCCTTCTGTTGGCACTTGTTGCACGTGACCTCTGAAAGCGGACGGTGATACCGAGCACTCGATCTTGGAGCTTGAGACGAAGTCTTGTTGTGAAAGCCAGGGTTGGGTGGGTGGGAAGATCCACTGCCACCTTTGCTCTTCTGCTGATACGGCTGACGAAACGGAGGAGGAGGAAGCCAATACTTCTGCTGCTTGGCCACTTGAGTAGAGGAAGGAGTAGCATCTCTGACTCGCTTCTTGGAAGCATCACACCTCAATTGAGTGGCCTCTTGCTTCAATGCCATGTTGTAGAACTCATCGTACCTCAAGGGCTCAAAGAGAACAAGAGCTAGCAGAATTTCTTCTCTGAGACCACCCCTGAACTGGTATATCATGATCTTCTCGTCAGGGACGTCCTGCTTAGCAAAGCGGGCGAGCTTCTGAAACAACTTGTTGTAGTCATAGACAGACAAAGAGCCTTGCTTCAGGTTGCGGAATTCCTCACGCTTGCTTTCAACCATGCTCTGAGGGATATGGTGAGCTCTGAAATCTTGATGGAATTCATCCCAAGTGATAACACGTCCACCTCTGGAATCCTTGTACTGCTGGAACCACTCTGCGGCTTGGTCTTTGAGTTGGAAGGAAGCGAACTTGACGAAGTCCTCAGGCCTGACGTTACTGCACTCGAAATGCTTGCACAGATCCACGAGCCAATCGTCAGCATCGGTTGCCTCAACACAATTGCTGAAAGTCTTTGGCCCGTTAGCAAGGAACTGGTTGAGTGTAGCAAAGTGATTCTGATTGCTGCATTGGTTCCCTTGGTTGCCTTGATTGCGCTCTTGGAGAATTTGCATGATCAACTGTGTGTTTGCATTGGTTGCGGCCATCACAGATTGCCATGCCTCCGGAGGAGGTGGAGGTGGTGGCGGATCCTGATTCTGATTCTGTTTGGTGCTCTTAGCGGGAGCCATCCTGAAGAGGTTGACCACTGTTAGCACATAGACAGATAAATGAAGCTGAATCCAACGGAATGAAAATTGCAACATAAAGTCTTCACATCCGAACAAAATGAACGAATGCATTCCTCTTGACATGGTCACATATCCATAAATTGAGAAGCCACTTAGAATTTAGGTAGAGAAATAAATCAACAAGGTACGGATCAGGAACGAATACTCGGTAAGAAATCCCAATCTCCAACCAAATATCCGTGGAAGAAGAACTGGAGCTACAAGAATTCCCACCTTTGAAACTCCCGAACCTTTCCGGTTATGCAATCAAGTGTTGGGGATACAGGGGAAGCATAATATCTCACCCAAATCTAGCAAATCCTACATCCAACTGTATCCATCCTTCAACACATAACCGAGAAAAACTTCGGAAACCATCTACCTCAACCTTCGAAAAGCATCCGTTATACAAGTTATGGCGATACTCCCGAACTCCCGGCCCAGTACTGGGTGGCGTCGAGGTTATCTCACCAACGAACTGCATAAAAGAGATTTTCGATGTCGGCGTACTAAACTCAGGTATTCCAGAACTGCAACGATAAAATTATGACGACAACACCTCAGAGCTCAACTCCCCGGGACACTTCCACAAAACCCCTGACAGGAGGCAGCAAGACAATGTTCTCATCATAAAACCATCGGAACGATTCCAAGATACCCGCGTGATCCTAAATTTTTTTTTGTGAAATTTGAGAAGAGAAGAGTCAAAACTCTACGTCAGGATGCCTTACCAGAGCGATGAGGAGACTGGGAAGTAAAAAGAATTCCTAAACTCTCCGATATATAATTCCTAAATGACTCAAAACATTTTTCTAGACACAACTCGGCCGCTAAAAACGATCAAGCAATGGAGCTCCTAAGGTCGGGGAAGGCTCTGATTACCAACTTGTAACACCCTCGATGCGACTATATCTCCCACGTGTCGAGGCACGACTTGGAGGCATAATCGCATTGAAGGCATATGTCGCAAGTTAGGCAATCTTCACAACATCCCATGTAATATAGATAATAAAAGGGGAGATAACATAGTTGGCTTACACTCGCCACGACAATCAAGTACATAAATAACATTACATCATTCAGACACTCATGGCCCGACTACGGCGCCAAAAATAAAAGATAACCCAAAATGCGACACGGTCCCGATCACCCCCAACTGGGCACCCCTACTGATCATCAGGAAAGGAAACATAGTATCGTTGAGAGTCCTCATCGAACTCCCACTTGAGCTCGAGCGCGTCACCTGGAGCGGAATCATCAGGCCCTGCATCTGGTGTAATAGTAATCTATGAGCCACAAGGACTCAGCAATCTCGCACCCTCACGATCAAGACTATTTAAGCTTAATAGGTATGGCAAGGTAAATATATGTGGAGCTACAGCAAGCGACTAGCATATGTGGTGGCTATCCTGTTCGCAACGAGAGCGAGAAGAGGAGGCAAAGCGCGAGCGAGAAACTAGAGAGCAACCTGCGCAAGCATTACTCCAACATCGTGTCCACTTCCCGGACTCCGCCGAGAAGAGGCCATCACGGTAACACACTCAGTTGATTCATTTTAATTAAGTTAAGGTTCAAGTTATCTACAACCGGACATTAACAAATTCCCATCTGCCCATAACCGCAGGCACGGCTTTCGAAAGTTCAAATCCCTGCAGGGGAGTCCCAACTTAGCCCATGACAAGCTCTCACGGTCAACGAAGGAATAGACCCCCTCCCGTGACGTTCCGATCATACTCGGTATCTCGGTTCTTCAAGACACATCGACAGGTTAAAACAAATCCAGCAACACCGCCCGAATGTGCCGACAAATCACGATAGGAGCTGCACATATCTCGTTCTCAGGGCACACTCAGATGAGACTAGCTACGGGTAAAACCAACCCTCAAGTTGCCCCGAGGTGGCCCCGCAGGCAGCTCAGTCAGACTAACACTCAGAGGAGCACTGGCCTGGGGGGGTTTAAATAAGATGACCCTCGGGCTCCGGAAACCCAAGGGAAAAAAGGCTAGGTGGCAAATGGTAAAACCAAGGTTGGGCATTGCTGGAAAAGCTTTAATCAAGACGAACTATCAAGGGGTTACCATTATAACCCAACCGCGTAAGGAACGCAAAATCTAGGAACATGACACCGATTTGACGAAAACTAGGGCGGCAAGAGTGGAACAAAACACTAGGAGAGAGGCCGAGCCTTGCACCCTTTACCAAGTATATAGATGCATTAAGATAACACGGCAATATAATGATATCCCAACAATTAAATAAATGTTCCAACAAGGAACAGTCTCCAATCTTCACCTGCAACTAACAACGCTATAAGAGGGGCTGAGCAAAGCGGTAACATAGCCAATCAATGGTTTGCTAGGACATGGTGGGTTAGAGGTTTGACATGGCAATTTGGGAGGCTTGAAAGCAAGTGGTAGGCATCGTAGCATTGGCATAGCAAAAGAGCGAGCATCTAGCAAAGCAAAGATAGTAGTGATTTCGAGGGTATGGTCATCTTGCCTGCAAAATTGTCAGAGTTGACTGGATCCTCGAAAGCAAACTCAACGGGCTCCTCCTTAGCGAACTCGTCTCCCAGCTCTACCCAAACAAGACAAACAAGCAACAAGGACACAATCAACCACGTGCAAAAGCTCAAACAATATGATGCAAAGATGGTATGCTATGCGGGATGCGATGCGGGATGCATATGCAAGATTTGACAAGGAATGAATGAACCTGGCCTCAACTTAGGAATCCAAGTGTGCCACTGGAAAGGTGAGATGAAATCGCTTGAAAACGATATAAAGAACGCCGGAATCGGAGTTACGGTTTGGAAATGGCAAGCGATTCAAATATGACCACGTTGTGCGATTTACAACAAGTAGCCATCTAAATGCAATGAGATGAACATGCTACAGCACCCAAACATGGCAACAAAATACATGGAAGGGATGCATTCAATATGCTTAACAAAACTATAGCACTGAGCTACGGCCAAATCATCCATTAACAGGTTCAAACAAGCATGGCAAAAATGCATATGGTAAACAGATCTCAGACTTAGTGAAATTAACACTTGTCTGGAATTTCAGATCAGGTAGCACACTTCGGAGCAACAAAACTATATGCTACAGGACCTGAACATGGCAAAGTAAAGCATGGCATAGAGCTACTCAAAGAGCTTAACAAACGTCCCTTAGTGACCTTGAGTCAAAAGGGCTCAGAAAATACAATTGTAAGCATGTGAACATGGCAAAAACATTATCAGATCTCAGACTTAGTAAAAACTGGAGCATGCTGAAACAGATATCAAGTAGGCATGTTTACGAGCTCGATGCACTCACTACAGAGCAAGTCATGACAAGCTAAGCATACACCCATCAAGAATACGCAAAATGCAAGCTAGACATGACAAGAACAATAGCATAGCATGCACGGATCAACTATAACATCCTCGGCAAAATCGCTAACAAGTAGACAATCTGCCCAGATTCATGAAGTAGCAAAAGTAGAGCTCGATTGACTCAATCTAGGGTGCTCCATAATTTCAAACAAAGACATGGATGGATAGAGCACTAATAGATTAACAAAACATCCTTACCGATCATCCTCAAAAGAGGCAGGGATCTCTAGGAAACAACATGAACATATGGCCATATGAGATAAACAGCTCAAGGACTTGGTGGAAATGCTAAGTCCCCGAAATCAGCATTACCAAGTGCCTCACTTTGCAAGCTTGTGCTAGTCACCACACACATCACAAAAATACATGGGTTGCACCTCTGGAAAGATGGCAAAACCCCTAACAAAACATATGTAGAACTCATGGGCATATCATGCACACAATAATCATGGCAAAAATGACAAATATCTAAATGGAGCAGCAGATCTGACAATTATCTCAAGTAGCACTCTTATAACAGCATTTTGGGCATGAAGATGAACACAAATGAAAATGATGCAATGAGATGAAATGATGTGCTCTCTGAGGCGAACATTTTGATATGCTATATGCCCAAAACGGAGCTACGGATGCAAAGTTACGGCACGATGAACATGGCAATATGAACTAGGGTTTCGGGAGAAAGTCAACCGAGATTTAAATCTCAGATCCAGATACGGGCTTCACGCGAAACAAGGTTCGCCGGAACTTTGCCGGAATCGCCGAGGAACTTTCCGGGGCGCCGGATCCGGGTGGCGAGGGGCCGGAGCGCTTGCCGGAGTGAGGAGGACGGCGAGGCGCCGGCGGGCGGCGGGGCGAGGCGCGGGCACCGGCGGGTGGCGGGACAAGCTCGCGCCGGCG
>NC_041390.1:85136071-85174086 GCF_002162155.2 Triticum dicoccoides
CGGGGCGCGTCGGCGGCGGCGACTGGCGACGTGGCAGGAGCCGGGGGAGAACATCCCGGGTGGCGGCGGGCGGCAATGGGCCTCGGGGGCCCCTCCTGGGCCTCCCGGGCCGGCGGCGACGGGGGAGTGGGGCGGCGGTGCGGCCAACCCGCGGGCGACATGTGGCGGCGGCAGGGCTAGCCGGACATGTCCGTCGGTGGCTGTTTTTGTCCGGCGGCGGCAGATGAAATGGATCTAGGGTTTCGGGGGAGGAGAAAGAGAATTTCGGAGGGGGTTCTTTAAATAGGCATAGAGGGAGCTAGGAGAGTCCAAAAGAGGTGCGGTTTTCGGCCGCGCGATCGTGATCGAATGCTCTAGATGATGGAGAAGGTTTTGGAGGGTTTTGGGCCAACTTGGAGGGGTGTTGGGCTGCAACACACACGAGGCCTTTTCGGTCCCTCGGTTAACCGTTGGAGTATCAAACGAAGTCCAAATGATACGAAACTTGACAGGCGGTCTACCGGTAGTAAACCAAGGCCGCTTGGCAATTCTCGGTCCAATCCAGAAATGTTTAATCCCCACACACGAAAGAAAGGTAGAAATGACCACCGGAGGAGAACGAAGCGCCGGAATGCAAAACGGACAACGGGGAAAATGCTCGAATGCATGAGATGCACACGTATGCAAATGCAATGCACATGATGACATGATATGAGATGCATGAAAACGAAAAAAACACACGGAGACAAAGACCCGAACTTGAGAAAATAAAGTAACTTAACGCCGGAAACGGCAAGAGTTGGAATACATATTGGGTAAGTTACAACTGGGGTGTTACACAAACCCCCTGAGGCGAGATCCTCTACATCCTCCAGCTGAATCGTGGAGTGAATCCAGTTGCTCTGGATCTAGCCGGGCGGCAGGCCAGACCTCGAGGAAGACCCCCCCTGACTCGTCTTCTTGCCCTTCAGCCTCCCCGCCGCCGCCGCCTTCTTGGCGCGCTCCAAAGCCGCCGTCTTGTCCTTCCCCATCGCTGCAGGCTGCTCACGAGTGGTGCAAAGGTGTCGAGAGCGGTGGAGGACAAGGTGAAGAAACATAGGAAGGAGAAGGGGAATGGGATGCGCTGTGCAGACACACTGGCCGCGGAGCCTTTTATTCGCCCATTTCTGAGTGACTGACATGCGGGCCCGAGAGATCCTGTCAAATCCTGCAATAGCTGCGCACTCGGTACGTGGCGAAAAAGGCGGCGTGGAAATCGAGGCGCCCCTATCTAATTTGTCCTGATTATTGCGGCGCTCTCCGTCCTGCGCACTTCCCCAAATTTCGAATCCCGTGAGATCCGGGAATGGCAGCGCAATCAGTCATGCCGAAGATTTCGTTCTACTCCAACACTCGAAGCATTCTAGGATAATTCACTCAACAAAATTCTGAATGGATCAAGGCGATTGAAAATAAAGTTGAGGATCTAGCGTGGTTCACCAACACTGGTACGATGCCCCCGAAGCATGAGTACTGAGTCGGAACCATCTTCATCCTCTTCTACCCTCGGACCTCGATCCATTCAGGGGCTAATGACGAGGACATGTACCTAGGGTAGGGTAATAGGCCTGACCTAGACGCCCTCCCCAAGTTCACTACCTTAAGATCAACGACATTCAAGGCGCAATAGTTTTCACCGACTGGAATCACCTCAGAGTGCAACCCACTCGATCAATAATTCCACTCGGATAACCCAATTCCATTCGACCAGTATATCATCACTCGACCGAACAAGAAACCACTCGGAGTACAGAAGATCTAAAGTCACTCAGGATGGCAACGGTCAGGCGTTCACTCTGTAGTGTTAATGATCATCTATATGTCTTTATTGCTGGTGTTACTAGTAATGTATCACCTTAGTGTACATTGAACCCTGTGTAACATGGGACGGCTGGGGTCCTGGCGCACTCTATATAAGTCAGCCCCTCCTCTGGCACAAGGGTTCGCACCCTATGTAACTTCTAGCATAATCCAGTCGACCGCCTCAAGGCACCGAGACGTAGGGCTTTTACTTCCTCCGCGAAGGCCCTGAACTCGTAAATCTTGTGTGCACAACCTCATCATATCTAGGATCTTGCCTCCTCCTATGTACCCCCTTTCTACTGTCAGACTTAGAACCACAACACCCGCCACGAGCCTCAACACTCATCGGATCGCATACATCAGTATGTATTATTTCCAATAAGTCAGTTGCACGCTCCATTGTTCTGGAGAACGGAGTCTTAGTCATCTTGCCCATGAGGCATGGTTCGCAAGCATCAAGTGATTTATAATCAAGTGATTCCAAAATCCCATCAGCATGGAGTTTCTTCATGCACTTTACACCAATATGACCTAAACGGCAGTGCCACAAATATGGTGTACTATCATTATCAACTTTGCATCTTTTGGCAGTAATATTATGAATATGTGTATTACTATGATCGAGATTCAGTAAACCATTCACCTTGGGTGTATGACCATAGAAGGTTTTATTCATGTAAACAGAATAACAATTATTCTTTGACTTAAATGAATAACCGTATTGCAATAAACATGATCCAATCATATTATGCTCAACGCAAACACCAAATAACATTTATTTTAGGTTCAACACTAATCCCGAATGTAAAGGGAGTGTGCGATGGCGATCTTATCAACCTTGGAATCAATTCCAACACACATCGTCACCTTGCTCTCAACTAGTCTCTGTTTATTTTGTAACTCCTGTTTCAAGTTACTAATCATAGCAACTGAACGAGTATCAAATACCCAGGGGCTACTGTGAATACTAGTAAAGTACACATCAATAACATGTATATCATATATACTTTTGTTCACTTTGCCATCCTTCTTATCCGCCAAGTATTTTGGGCAGTTCCGCTTTCAGTGACCATTTCCTTTGCAGTAGAAGCACTCAGTTTTAGGCTTGGGTCTAGCTTTGGCTTCTTCATGGGAGTGGCAACTTGCTTGTCATTCTTCTTGAAGTTCCCTTTCTTTCCCTTACCCTTTTACTTGAAACTAGTGGTCTTGTCAACCATCAACACTGTATGCTCTTTCTTGATTTCTACCTTCGCCGATTTCAGCATCGCGAAGAGATTGGGAATCATTTTCGTCATCCCTTACATATTATAGTTCATCACGAAGTTCTAGTAACTTGGTGATAGTGACTAGAGAACTTTGTCAATCACTATTTTATCTGGAAGATTAACTCCCACTTGATTCAAGTGATTGTAGTACCACAACATTCTGAGCACATGCTCACTAGCTGAGCTATTCTCCTCCATCTTGTAGGCAAAGTATTTGTCAGAGGTCTCATACCTCTCAACACGGGCATGGCCAATTCAACTCTTGGAACATCTTATATGCTCCGTGGCGTTCAAAATATTTTTGAAGCCCCGTTTCTAAGTCGTAAAGCATGGTGCACTAAACTATCAAGTAGTCGTCATACCGAGCTTGTCAAACATTCATAACGTCTGCATCTGCTCCTGCAATAGTTGTGTCACCTAGCGGTGCATCAAGGACATAATTCTTCTGTGCAGCAATGAGGATAATCCTCAGATCATGGAGCTAGTCTGCATCATTGCTACTGACATCTTTCAACATAGTTTTCTCTAGGAACATATCATAAATAAAACGGGGAAGCTACACGCGAGTAATTGATCTACAACATAGATATGAAAATACTATCAGGACTAAGTTCAATAAATCATATTACTTAAGAACTACCACTTAGATAGACATCCCTCTAATCATCTAAGTGGTCATGTGATCCATATCAACTAAATCATGTCCGATCATCATGTGAGATGGAGTAGTTTTCAATGGTGAACATCACTATGTTGATCATATCGACTATATGATTCACACTCGACCTTTCGGTCTCAGTGTTCCGAGGCCATATCTGCATATGCTAGGCTCGTCAAGTTTAACCCGGGTATTCTGCATGTGCACAACTGGCTTGCACCTGTTGTTGTGAACGTAGAGCTTATCACACCCGATCATCACGTGGTGTCTCGGCACGACGAACTATAGCAACGGTGCATACTCAGGGAGAACACTTATACCTTGAAATCTAGTGAGAGATCATCTTATAATGCTACCATCGTACTAAGCAAAATAAGATGCATAAAGGATAAACATCACATGCAATCAATATAAGTGATATGATATGGCCATCATCATCTTGTGCCTTTGATCTCCATCTCCAAAGCATCGTCATGATCTCCATCGTAGCATCGTTGTCGTCTCGCCAACTATTGCTTCTACGACAATCGCTACCGCTTAGTGATAAAGTAAAGCAATTACATGGTGATTGCATTTCATAATATAAAGCGACAACCATATGGCTCCTGCCAGTTGCCGATAACTATGTTACAAAACATGATCATCTCATACAATAATTTATATAATCACGTCTTGACCATATCACAACACAACATGCCCTACAAAAACAAGTTAGACGTCCTCTACTTTGTTGTTGCAAGTTTTACATGGCTGCTACGGGCTTAGCAAGAACCGTTCTTACCTACGCATCAAAAACCACAACACGGTATAGTGATTGCTTTTTGATCTTCAAAAAGAACCATGTCCATTGAATCCGATTCAACTAAAGTTGGAGAAACTGACACCCGCCAGCCACCTGTGTGCAAAGCACGTCAGTAGAACCAGTCTCATGAACGTGGTCATGTAATGTTGGTCTGGGCCGCTTCATCCAACAATACCGCCGAATCAAAGTAATACGTTGTTGGTAAGCAGCATGACTATTATCGCCCACAACACTTTGTGTTCTACTCGTGCATATAACATCTATGCATAGACCTGGCTCAGATGCCACTGATGGGGAACGTAGTATTTCAAAAAAATTCCTATGACCACACAAGATCTATCTAGGAGATGCATAGCAACGAGAGGGGAGAGTGTGTCTACGTACCCTCGTAGACCGAAAGCGGAAGTGTTAAGTAATGTGGTTGATGTAGTCGAACGTCTTCGCGATCCAACCGATCAAGTACCAAACGCACGGCACCTCCGCGATCTGCACACGTTCAGCTCGGTGACGTCCCTAGAACTCTAGATCCAGTTGAGGCCGAGGGAGAGTTTCGTCAGCACGACGGTGTGGTGATGGTGATGATGAAGTTACCGACGCGGGGCTTCGCCTAAGCACTACGACAATATGACCGAGGTGGAAATCTGTCGAGGGGGGCACCGCACACGGCTAAAACAATTGTCAACTTGTGTGTTCTAGGGTGCCCCCTTCCCCCGTATATAAAGGAGTAAGGGGGAGGCCGGCCGGCCCTATAGGGAGCGCCCAAGGGGGGCAATCCTACTCGTAGTAGGAGTTGACCCCCCCCCCTTCCTAGTCCTACTAGGAGAAGAAGGAAGGAGAGGGGAAGGAGAAGGAAGGAGGGGGCGCCGCCCCTCCCCCTAGTCCAATTTCGACTAGGCCCATGGGGGGGTAAGCGGCCAGCCCTTGGCTGCTCCATCTCTCTCCCTTAAGGCCCAATAAGGCCCAAAACTTCCCCGGTGGTTCCGATAACCCTTCCGGCACTCCGATAAATACCCGATACACCTTGGAACCATTCCGGTGTACGAATATAGTCATCCAATATATCAATCTTTATGTCTCAACCATTTCGAGACTCCTAGTCATGTCTGCGATCTCATCCGAGACTCCGAACTACCTTCGGTACATCAAAACACATAAACTCATAATACCGATCGTCATCGAACATTAAGCGTGTGGACCCTACGGGTTTGAGAACTATGTAGATATGACCGAGACTCATCTCCGGTCAATAACTAATAGCGGAACCTGGATGCTCATATTGGTTCCTAAATATTCTATGAAGATCTTTATCGGTCAAACCGCATAACAGCATACGTTGTTCCCTTTGTCATCGGTATGTTACTTGCCCGAGATTCGATCGTCGGTATCATCATACCTAGTTCAATCTCGTTACCAACAAGTCACTTTACTCGTTCCGTAATGCAACATCCCGTAACTAACTCATTAGTCACATTGCTTGCAAGGCTTATAGTGATGTGCATTACCGAGAGGGCCCAGAGATACCTCTCTGATACACGGAGTGACAAATCCTAATCTCGATCTATGTCAACTCAGCAAACACCATCGGAGACACCTGTAGAGCATATTTATAATCACTCAATTGCGTTGTGACGTTTGATAGCACACAAGGTGTACCTCCGGTATCCGGGAGTTGCATAATCTCATAGTCAGAGGAACATGTATAAGTCATGAAGAAAGCAATAGCAATAAAACTCAATGATCATAATTCTAAGCTAACGGATGGGTCTTGTCCAACACATCATTCTCTAATGATGTGATCCCGTTTATCAAATGACAACACATAATCATCTTTGATTAACGAGCTAGTCAAGTAGAGGCATACTAGGGACACTCTGTTTTGTCTATGTATTCAGACATGTACTAAGTTTCCGGTTAATACAATTCTAGCATGAATAATAAACATTTATCATGATATAAGGAAATATAAATAACAACTTTATTATTGCATCTAGGGAATATTTCCTTCAGGCCGCGTCAAGCAGGAGAAGGACGACGAGGACAACGGTGATGGTGGCAACGTCGGCGACTTCGCCACGCTGAGCGAGTTCTTCCTATAGTCTAGGCCTTTGTTTTTTAGTAAATTTTAAATTTGCTATTCTAAAATTGTTTTAAGTCGCCGAAGTTTATGCCCGTTTGCCGAATAATAGCCGAATGTCTTTTAAAAAAAGCCTTCTGGGGCGACCCTGGGGCCGGCGCCTGGGAACCCGTTTGGCCCCAAGCCGATTTTATCGTCGGGTCGCCCCCAGGCGGCGATTTTTTGAGCCCCCTGGGGTCCAACGGCTGGAGATGCTCTAATGCTTGGTTAGATGAAGCGTCTGGTGACCTTAGGGCATCTCTTGCAGATCCCAACTTTATTCCCCTATTCTAGCCCCCATCTCAGGGGGAAAAAAGAGAGATATTTTAGGCATTAAACTTTTGTTTCATCTAGCAGATCCTTCAAAGTTTAATCCCCAAAAAACTCGATCACAATTTTTTGCACACAAATTTAAACTAGTTAATTGCATAACTAGGCACTACATACGGCGTCCATTGCTGCCTACTACATTAGCCGTTGGTACCACATTAACGTCGTACATAACATAATTAAGTCTGTTGCCTACTGCATTAACACTACATCGACATCGAACTAGTTTAAGCATGTTCTATGTTGATGTCATTGCCTACTATATTAACACTACATCAACATTGAACAAATTTAAACTAGTTCATCGCCTGATCCTAACAGCAGGAGGGGCGAGATCGCCTACGGTTGCCGCATCGGCAGGGAAGTTTCGCTTCGCCAACGGCCCGAATAAGAGGAGTGCAGGCGTCATAGGCGTGCGACGCCTCCTCCGCGGTGTCAAATATGCAAAGCCAAACATGTTTCGCGTCGGCGTTGTGGATATCCCACTGCAAACTTGTCCCCATGACCGGTGATGGACGTCGTGATACTTCATTGGCGACAACAGCTGCGACGACGGAGGTCAGGGAGACGCCGCGGGGGCTCGGAGCTATGACAGGGAGGTGAAAATGGAGCTCAGGGAGGTGGCGGTGGCGAAGAAGATGGTGCACAACCGAGAGGGAGGCGGCGATGGAGCTTGGGGAGGCGACAGTGATTGATTCTAGGAAGACGGCTCGGGGTAAGGAGGGCCGCGGGGCGAGGAGGGCGATCGCGGCCCGCGCGCGAACCATTTGCTGGGCTGGGAGGCGGTGCCGGGGCTCGGGAGGCGGAGGTGCTCAATCGTCGGTCGTGATCCTTGAGCTCGAGGAAGGAGGTGGCGACAACCTGATATAATGGAACGAAATGCCTGAATCGGGAGTGTCAATGGCGACAATGGATGCGCCGCGGGGTTGGATAGAGTTTGGGGCGGCAGTGGCGAGTTTTATAGCCGGAGCGAAGCGGATCGATCAGCGCCTCGGTCGCCATGCCATGAAGGAAGTATCCCCATTTTAGTGCCTACTTCTAGAGCAAAAATAGGGTAGAGCTATAAAGTTTAGGGACATGGATTTTTCCTAACTAGTTGTGGGCACAACCTGAATCTTGACCGCAGATCAAGCATGATGTCCAATCGACATGGCCCACCTAGCTGTCAGGTCTGCATGCCCCATCCCTGTATACGAGCCATGTGACCAATTTCAACAGATGGTATAGTGAACCGTATTCCACCAGACTAGGTTGTAGGTGGGACCCACCCTATAGATTCTTTTTCCCCTAGATCACGCATGCCTTCCTTTCCCTCCAGTCTACCGATTACAAATGTTGACTCGGCTAGGATTTGTAATTGCACCAGATTTCTTTTTAACGTGTGCTTAATTAATTATTAATGTATAAAACTCCCGTGGAAGATGCCAAAGTTCTTTTTAACACGTGTTTAATTAATTATTAATTATTAATACCTAAGTGCATTTATCTTCTAAAAATGTATCCTTCTTGGTAAATCTCACAAAGCTCTGGACGCGTCCTCGCTAAAGTTTGACGCTAGCATGCAGAATTTCTGGTGGTACTGCTCACAAATGTGGGGCTCACTCGTCCACCCTCCACCACAAGCTCCTTCCCTGAGATTCTTTATGACTGTAAGGATATTGTACCAAATAAATTGACAAGTTCTGTGTTGAACAGCAGGAAAGTTCTTTATATTGATCTTTAATTTTTTTGCGAGGGATTCTCCATATTGATATAGGCCCATCCTTTAGAGCTCATTTGGTTGCGTGGGTTCCCCCCGGGATCCCACGTTTTTCCAGGGCCCGAAATCCACATGGAGACCCTCGCCTGGGAAAACAGCCTCCTCATTTGGACGACCCGTTCGATGTGGTGTGCCTGCCCGAACCCTGCCCTTTCCCCGGGAAAAGGTCCCACACCTCCACACTCGTGGAAAATCCTCTCGTCGTTTCCCTCGCGCGATCTGATCTCCGTTGCCTCGCTCTCCCTCCCTCGCCTGTGCCTTCCAACCCTCTCTTCCCCTCCCTTGTACCAACAAATGAGGAGAAGATCTCTCCCGTGAAAAGGAAGGGAATTACATGTGCTTCTGAAGTTCCCCCGAAGGGATGTAGTACCCTGGGCGTTCTTCCCTGAGTCACCAAACAAAGCCTTAGCGGGAAATAGCCAATGGACCTCGGGTGCCATTGCACCCGAATTAATAAAAAGTTTAAAAATATTTAAAGAGTCAAAAAATATGAATCTGTTTTGTAACAAATCTGACTTAGTGTAATACTAGCGCGACGTGTTATTCTCGACGGGAACAAACATAATTGTACTACATAAAAGTTACTATTCGCATTTTTTGAACTTGCGATTTTGTCTTCTCTTTTTTGCTGAAGAAACCACGAGAATCATTCTTTCGTGAAACTTTTTACACGAGTAATACATTAGGCCATGTTTGCTACAAAAATAATTCAGAAAGTTTTAAGTCTCTTTTTTCTAAAAGTGTTTTTCCAATTCGGGTGCCTATGTTGTACCGCGTCACAAGCTTGTAGCAGCACTGTGCACTTCAAGCTAAATTCTCCACCCCCCTTGCTTTTCCATTGTGAATTTATATCTCGTTCAATAGTCCAAAAGATTCAAAAGACGCCTCGTCACTCGAGTTAAAATATGTTGCTCAATGCAGATCATCGTTTTTTCATATACAATTTAAGTGCATTAATATGACAATATCACAACTTAAATGGTCGGTCAGAGTATATTTAATCTCAGATGATATGAATGCCATAGGAGTAGTTATATGGCCGGTCAGAGTGTGTGAAAGTTGATACTAGGCGTTGAGTGAAAAAGGCCCGCTATCGGGTACATATGACTATTATCTCTAAAGCTCTTCATAGTCGATCATAAGAAGACCGCAATCAAAGATAAAAAGTGTGCATCGGCGATTATATGGGATGTAGCATCTAGTGATGACAGTATCACAATAAATGTGGTGTTGGTTTTCCAGAGATCCCGAATGAAAAAACTTACCGATCGATACAACAGTAATGTTCTTCATGATTGACTGTAATAGGTCCGCCTACGGGTACATATGGTTTCTATCTCTAAAGTTCTTTGCGGTCGACCATAAGAGAACCGATATCCAAAGGTGTTGGTTTCCCAGGATCCCCAATGAAAAAACTTATTGATTGATAAAATAGGATTACACTTCTTCTTGGTCGAGTGCAAGAGGCCGCCTTTGGATACATATGGCTGCTATCTCGAAAGTTCTTCGCGATTGATCATAAGAGGACCGCAATCAAGGATAATAAGTGTGCATCGGCGATTATATGAGACGTAGCATCTAGTGATGACAATATCACATTAATTGCGAGGTTGGTTTTCCAAAGATTCCGAACGAAAAAACATACCAATCGATATACAACATTAAAGTTCTTCATGGTTGAATGCAACAGACCCGCCTATGGCTACTATCTTTAAAGTCCTTTGCGGTCGACCATAAGAGGACTGGGACCGAGGATATAAAGTGCGCATCGATGGTTATATTGGATGTAGTGTCTAGTGATGACAATATCACAATAATTAAGGCGTTGGTTTCCCAAGATCTCCAATGGAAAAACTTACCGACCGATATATAACATTAAACCTCTTCTTGGTTGAGTGCAAGAGGCCACCTTCGGGTACATGTTGCTGCTATCTCTAAAGTTCTTCGCGGTCGGCCATAAGAGGACTGCAATCGAGGATATAAAGTGCACATTAATGATTATATGGGGCGTAACGTCTAGTGAAGGATTTGGATTCCTCTCCATCTTGGCTTGAGGAAGGAGAATCGCTGAAATCCGGAGGAATGCACCAGCCGTCGTCCTCCTTCTCTAGCTATCCCAGATCTGGGGCGTCCTCAGGGGAAGTTGGCTGGGAACAGAAGCTGCTCATGGACACGCCAAGATTGAGATTGAAGGATTTGACGGAGAAGACGATGAAAGAAAAAGAGTAGCTTATGAGAGGAGAAACCTGAACAGGGGATCTGTGAATGACTCCGCACCAAGATTCATTGGTCAATCGTTAAGAAACCTGTAGATCCGGGCGTGGTCGCGCGGGGACGGGAAGCGTGGTGGTTCTCGGCGATGCTGGTGCGTCTGCACGATTGGATTCAAATTTTGAATTGTGTCCAGGTCAGGCGGATGGGTCACAGGGTATATGGGACAGGCCCCGCAGGCAAGTACGAGCTAATTGTGGGCGTAGGTATAGGTCGCTACATACGATTTGACTGTATTCATTCCGTATAGCATTAGCAAAACTGGAAACGCTTTATTCCGGTGGGCTATGTCGGGGCAGGCTCGCGCTGATCCACATGCAACAGCGACGGCAACGATTCGCGTTGCGCACGCAAGCAGTTAGGAATAGCCATATTCGAAAGTTTAGGAGTTCAAAAGTAATTTTTGTGAGACACTAAACTTTTTAGGGGATATGCTAGATGGGGTTTAATTAAAAAATCCTTAAAATAACTTTCGGAAATCATAGGGGTGCTTCTATTTCATATCTGGTCATTATGTAACAACTATTAAGGAATATCCAAAGTTGATCTACAAATTCCCTTGCGCATCCGTCTGTGGGCAGATGGGACCAGTCCACGGATACGGATGCGGGAGCCGGCTATCCAACGTTATCCGCATACATTTCATGTCAGGTTTTAGCAAACCGGAAAAAATTCATCAAACTCGACGGAATTCATCAAAATTTAGATAGAAAATAGCACAAATTGTGCATACATAGCATGTAAATAAGCCTAGTAAAACAATAGTTCAAATTCAAGGAGATTAACTCGATGTTCAATAAGTTTTTCATGAACGGGTCATGTTGTCCCACACATACTGCCCTTCCGGCTACATTCAATAGTGTATGTACGTAAATGGCCGTCCCTCCATCCTGTGGTACATCGCGACAGCGTGTACGAGCTACGCAATGTGTAGAGCAACATTGAGTGAATGAATGATTCAATCAAAAAGTTGAGCGAGAAGAAGAAAAACTCATGATCTCCTCCGCTGCCGCGCGCAATGGCCACCTTGCCTTCAGCCAAACAACTGCATCACAAACTTGGTGATGGTGTCTGGATGGCATACCATCGATACGATAACGACTTCACGTTGCGTTGTTGGATGATGTGCATCTCATAGGGTGCAGTGTGCTTTTGTGCACGAAATGAATCATGCACGCACTCCCAGAATAGCCCCCTTCTGCTCTTGCCTACGCAGTCCACTAATACAGCCAACCACGCATCGCACAACAACTCATCCTTTATGATCGAGTACCCCGCCATCCTTCATACTCTAGAAAACAACATGGCATTTGAAAAAAAAAACTCAACTGCATTTGAGCGAACACCTACCGGGCATGGGGTCCGCCATGGACGTCGTTGGCAGGGGCGGAGTGTACCTGGCTACGGACGAGTCCAGGGTGGACGGCACTATCGTAAAAGGCGAGCGGGTGCGCCGGTGCTGGTTGTGGAGGTCCAGCAATGTCTGTGTGGCGGACGGAGAGGTACAGCGGCAGCGGCGAAGAAGGAGGGTGCGGATGCAAAGCACGGGGGAGAAGGGACGGATTGAAAGATAGAAGGACCGGGAGGGGAGATTTAGTGAGCCGGGGGTGTCGGAATCCTACGCGGCTCCTGTCCGGACTACCGCAACCCCCCACCCCTAAATGCTTCTATTTTTGGATAAAATATGCGTCAGGACCGATCGACGGACCGATACAAACCTGTGTTGAATGACAAAACACTGGACTACGTAGTCCGGATATATACGGGCGGTTTAAGGGTAAGGGTGTTGGAGATGCCCTTACTATTTATTCATTAAAGAGGGGAGGGTTTTAATGTAGAAAAAGACGTTCCTCGTGACAAAAGTTTCCCGTTGCGTAGTACACTCCACAGATTTCTGCATGCCATGAATTTGATCAGCGACGGTGTCAACTAATGAATTGGTCGTCCTGTGTCCCAGGGATGCGTTGCGTTTGTCTTTGAGCGGCGTGTGAGTGAGGGCGCGAAATCAAGTTGATCAACTTGCGACGCAACGGGTCGATAATGGCACTGAAAGAAGCGACACGCAGTACTCATAAATTAATGAGTGGGTGCATGTGCATGCATGCAAGGAGAAAAGTTTGAGGGCAATTTAATTGATTGGACAGTCGGAATATTCGCCAGGTTTTGTACTGCAAGTTGATAATTAATTGCGCAGCCGACTATATGAAATTGCCGTGTCAATCATAAGACGTAGCCAACTTAATAATCCATTTGTACAATAATTAGTCATTACAACTCAACATATGCAGTGTTGATTGGAAATTGATGCAACATTCTCCCGTTTCATTTGTACCATCGTACAAAAATCGAATTTGACATGTCTTATAGGCAGTCTATATCACCCTATCATACTTGCTTTATGGAGATATACTTCACAATTAATTACATGAAAAACAAACCGCTGCGCCATGCTGTCTGCCATGTAAAAGTTGCACTCTCAATGAACGGAGAGCAAATTAAGGTTCTACTAACGCTACTAGATTTAACCCGAAAAAAACACTACTACTAGATTTGTCAAGGACAATATTTAATCGTGTACTTCATTCGTTTTTATTTACTCTGAATATTACCTCTGTCTTGAGTTAAACTTAGGTCTTCTGCAAAAACAAAGGTTAAACTTAGGTAATGTTTATATAAAACAAATCGTGAGAATTTTTTGAAAACATGAACACTTTTTGAAATCAGAAACTCTTTTTGAAATTATGAACATTTATCGAATTCCTGGACATTTTTTACAAAATCATGAACAATTTATGGAATCATGAATATTTTTTACAATTCGCTATTTTTTGAATCCCTGAACATTTTTGGAAATTTTAGAACAATATTTGAAATTCAAAAATATTGGTTTTTTGTTTTCACAAACATTTTTTGAATCCATTAAAATTTTTTTTGAATCAGCGGATATTTTTTGAATCAGTAATTTTTTTATATATTTGTTTGGGAACAATTTTGAAATTTGTGAACTTTTTAAAAAAATCATGGACAATTTTCGGATTTATGAATATTTTATGGAATTCCAAACATTTTTTGAATTCATGAACAATTTTTAAAAGTAATAACTTTTTTGAAAATCCCGATCTTTTTTAAAATTTGAGATAAAAGTACAGGGGCGCGTGCGCACATGGGCTGGCCCAGATCGAGCACTGAGTAGGAGGTAGGGGAGCGCGCATTCGCTGAGTATCCAACGTGCAGGTCGCTGAATAGGGGCACCGGCAGGGACGCGTAGTATGTACTCCCGGGCTCAAATGCTATCTAATGAACAGTATAATCGGAAATTTATTGGGTACAAATTTTCAAAAATATTTTGTGTGCTTGCAAAAAATTATCATAAAATGGCATTTCAAGTTGTGGTAAAAAAAACAAAACCGATGCTCCAAAAATGATATATTCAAAAGCAATTTTGGAGTGCTGATTTTGTTTCTTTTGCCATGACTTCCACAAATGTTGTTTCAAGATGAAAATTTTCAAGCACGGAGAACATTTGTCAGAGTTTGCACCCAAAAAAGTTCAGAACTTTCTGGAAAAAAAATCATTTTTCAGATTTACTGTTCATCCCAAGCTCATATGATATGAATTTGGGAGTAGAAAGGGACTTTCGCACCCACAAGGTACTTAGCCTGCCCATGCTTCCTATTCCTTATTCCTACAGCAGCAGCCTGACAAATCCGTTGTGTCCATAGTTCGTTCTACTGTGGCGATCTCCAGACAGAGATCCCCTGTAAACATCCTTGTGAACATCTCACTCAGAACGTGACGTCTCATACAACCTACCAAACACATATTCTATCTGGCCAGTCCCACAACACAAAAGCAACCAAACACATACCTCAGTCTACCATTGCATTAGCCCAGCCAGGCCACACTCAGCCAGCATGCTAGATGCGATGCAGCCAAATGTGACCCAGGCATCAAAACACCCCTAAATGATTTAAGTACTCTGACGCACAGCGGACGCACATCATCAGTCCGAGGACATCAACCAAACACACGTAGCCTCGCCAGGCAATATTTTCAATCTTCTCGGGCTCAATCCAGGCAGTCCATTTCTCCAGGCACGGTGTTCAGGTATCCAACCAAACAGGTCCTACAAGCGAGATATATACACCTCTCCAACATGCGGTAGCGTATCCCCATATTCAGATGTACAATCCATTTTATTCGTCTACTCATCAAATGGTAAAAAAAAATCTATACGGCTACCAGATCTCCACCTGCACCTAGCTACATTATTACAGAAACACACTGTTCCACCACGTAACCCAGCCAAAGAGACGGAAGATGGTACTACTTCTTGCCCGCGCCCAGCACTCGGCACCGGTACTCGCCTAGCGCCCAAATGGGGAAGATGTTCCTGTACTGGGAGTAACTGATCATACAGTTCTTGTTGAAGACTCCCATGATCTCCTGTTAAATGCGGCAAAAAACAAATTTAGATGATATAAGTATATAAAACTTGAGCTTCCCTAGTACTGTATCAAATATCATGCAAAAAGACAAGCAATTCCTATCTATTCAACGACATGTTTTAGACTGTCCAAAAAGACATGCAAAAAGGTCACAAGTATTGTTGCAAGATTCTGGTGGGGATGTGATGAAAAGAAAAAGGAAATGCATTGGAAAAAGTGGCAGGACATAGGTATCCCAAAATGTGAGGGGGGAATTGGGCTTTAGGATGCGTTTGGTTGCAAGGCTATCCTCCCACGGACAGGGATAGCCCCTTTTTACAGTGGTTGCCACTCGTTTGGATCTGAGGCAAAGAGGGATAAAGGCAGCCAGATGCTTCGAATATTCCCGAAAAACGGGGCTGGGGACACCCGCGAAAAAGCGGTGGGTCGCGGCAACCACCCCCGCGCGCACTCGCGAAACGTTTTTTTTTTGCTATTGACTCGTCCTCACCCCCTCCCGAACACCCATTACCGGGCTCGTCTCTCTCACTCGTGCATGGTGGCAATGGCGGCGCAGCGGCGTCGCATCTAGCAGAGAGGCCGGCTGTTGCGGAGGGTGCACACGGGAGATGCAGGACGGGGTTTGCGACGGCGGCACGGTTGGATCTCGAGATGGCCGGCGGCTGGATCTCGACGAGCCAGGCGGCGGCGCGGCTAGATCTCGAGGAGCTGGGGCCTGAGGAGACGCGCGGCCGGTGATTGACGGTGGGCCGGCGGCTGCGGGCATGGGGCTGTCCGCTGGTGGATGCATGAGACGATGAATCAGTATTTCTATCTTCAGTTTGCCATCGTGTGTTTTGCGCTTTTGTAGTTTTGCTGCTACTGTATTTTCTGCTGCTGTATGCACCGAGGCGTGCTTGATGTATGGTGGCCGTGCGTTGGTGCTCAATCAAAAATGCAGATTATGGGCTAATCTCATCACGTCAAGCAAAAATATCATCACAACCCTTATTATTCATCCCTTGAACCAAACACTTCAATGGCTATCCTCAACCACCCAACCAAACAAAAACAAGGGCTATCCCTAACCAGCTGGTTGGGGATACCCACAACCACCCTAGTCTATCCCTCAAACCAAACACATCCTTAGAGATTTTGGTCTAGTTAATCAAGCCATGTTGGCTAAACAAGGGTGGAGGCTAGACTGACCCTGACTCGCTTTGTGCAAAGGTGCTCAAAGGCCGATATTATCATGATTCAGATTTCTTGGCAGCAACAAAAAAGAGGAACTCCTCTCATACTTGGAGGACCCTTGATCTTGAGAATCCCTGAAACTAGGGCTGATTAAACGTGTGGGGGATGGTGCTAGTGTTAACATATGGGAGGACCCTTGGATACCCTCTATGGCTATCGTCCAATTATTCAGTTACCAGGGGATACAGTCACTAAGGTGGAGGAGCTTATTGATCTTGAGAATAATAGTTTGGATCTTAATGTCTTGGAAGCAAACTTTGCAGCACCTTATGTTCAGGCTATTGCTAAAACACCAATAGGTAACTAGGGTGAAGATTGTTGGGCCTGGGTGTTGGTGAGGAATGCTAATTTTTCTGTTCGGTCGGTGTATAAAATTCTGAGCACAAGTATGACACATTCCTATGAACCGTCTTCTTCAGGCACGACAGGAAATGTCTTCTGGAACAAACTATGGAAACTGCCGGTACCACCAAGAGTCAGGAATTTTTGGTGGAGAGTTATAAGAGGATTTGTGCCATGTTAATCTGTTCTGCTCACCAGACACATAGAAAAAATCCCATTCTGCGACCTATGTTGCAAGGAGGAAACTATAACCCATGCTCTGTTCGAATGCACTTGGGCGAGACTCTTCTGGAAGGAGATGAAGACCATGATGCATATAAAAATCCCAGTGCTACATCGTGCCTGAAGAAAACTGGGATCAGACCAATTTGTATGCATTGTATTGTGTGGCTGCTGGGAGGTTTGGTCTGAAAGGAATGCTCGTACTCACGGCGAGAAGGGCCGATCAGTTCAAGCTTCTGTTCGGTGGGCACTTGGTAATGCCGTTGATTTACAACAGCAGGTGAAGTTACTTGCCCTGCGGTAACAGGGAGGAAGCTTGCTGGCTGTGGCATTTCTTGAGCAGGCAGGCTGTGGAAGCACAGGGATGGTGGTCCAAGATTCAGAGGGCAACCTAATTCGAGCGCAAGCCTTCTGGTATCGATTTGCATCAGGTGCTCAAACTATGGAGCTATACACTATCCAGGACCAGATTCAACTAGCCAAAGAATGGGCTACTCTAGGATATGTGTTGAAATTGATGCTAAAGAGATGGTTAAGATGTACAACTCTGGATTTTCAGAGAGAGCAGCGGATGCAGCTGTTTGCCATGAAATCAAAGAGCTTTTGGGAGGGTTTATGAGCTAAGGTCTGGTGTTTGTGCAAAGGGAAGCCAATGAAGCAGCCCACCGGTGTGCAAAGCAAGCCACAGAAGAGAGGAAATGTTTGTGGATTAATTATATGCCCTCTTTCTTAGTTGGTTGTATTCAGCTACCGTGTAATCCTCCTAACTGAGTAATAAAGCTCTTGATTTGCAAAAGAAAAGGCTTTCTCTGGTCAAATAGTAGTTACGTTTCGCTGCACTGGTTTGAACTGCCTTCACATGCACAGCTGTGTTTATTACTAAAATGTTTTCCTTTGGATCTAGAGAAAAATTGTTTGAGAAACCATGAGATGGTGGTAAAGCATTTATGACTTACTTGCTGAGGAAATTCCCCATCCTCTGATTGTAAGTTTACCAAAACCTTCGCTGCTCGATGCAGAGGCGTTGGATCTCTCTCAGCCTGTACCCAAACGAGATTTTAAGAACCGTCGTGAATGAAGACATCATATGGTACTACCACAATCCACAGGTAACTGTAAACACACCTGTCCTGCATCAATTAGAGTCAGCATGGCCCAGCCAGTGTTGACAGCATGAGTATGCTTCCCTTCAAGATTGGTGTAAACCTAATTGAATGGAAGTCAAAACATGATTATTGGTTAGTAAAAATTTCTTATGGTCCCCAGGAAGACGATGTGCATCTAAAGATCAAGATGCAAGAATACCATGCTTTACAGGGCATGCAGTTGTGAACGGTGAAAGCAGGAAAAAGAGCAAATGACTCTTTAGATGAAAAGGAGAGTTTTATATCAAGTTGACGTCCATTACTTTGACTCAGATGTAACAATATTAACATTAATTCTAATAGACTGGCATACAATATTTATCACAGCACACTGACGATGAAGATTGGAATATAGAGATGCAATCCGCTATTCCAGTAAACAAGATTGCAAGTATATTCAAAACTAGGTAGAAATGTATCTACCTGATCCTGAGATGACAGATAGCTTTCTCCCCAGCCACCGAAAGGAAGCTCTTTTGACAACAGAAAGTCACATGCCTTTCTGATTGCAGGACTGGTCTTATATGTTCGACCTGCAGCTACTAGGCCCTTCACGCCGAACCATGTGCCATAGGTGAAGCACACAGCCCAAGAGCCATACCTGTAGGAAAACAGATATAGAACAACGCAGTGTTATATGCATGTATTACTTGTATTCTTCTACATGGAGTCTGAAAATTTACCATGACCCATCACTTCTTTGGATGTTCTCAATGTAATTAGCAGCTTTGTTGATACAGTTATCTACATCTTTCCTGCGGTGCCCAGGATAGAGCTTTTTAAATGATGTCAGGGCCTGAATTGCGGCTGATGTACATTCCACATACCTGACACCAATTGAGTATTTACATTTTTTTCAGTTTGTCTCTCTATGGCAAGCGGCATAAAAATTGACAATTGAAATATTATTGCATCTTACGGGTAATCAATCACAATATCTCCGAAGGTCTCGGCAGGGTTGATAAGCTGAACAGTTTAACAAACAATCAGATGGAAGAATTTTCGTAAATCAATAAGAAAGATTATATGACTAATGATTGGTTGTAGTTTTCAAACGAAGGAAACATCGGTCCAGTAAACCTGTATTAATTCAGTATGAATTGTTTAATGGATGTACATGTCCTCTTTGACTTGATATTTAATGATTCAAATTAGGGAATTACTTCATGACGCACACAACTTAAGAGCAACCTCCTAGTTGTAATGGTAGCACAACAACAAACAAATGAGGCAGGTACATACCTCAAGCCAGGCATAAGACCTTTGGAGTTCATATGTTGCGAAGCCGCCATTTTCATTCTGTAAAGATTAAAACAAATTTGTTAAAATGGCACGTCTCAAAATAATGCTTTACATATAATGCAAAAAAATACATAGAAGAGAACTGCTGGGAACAAAACTTTGGAGACTTTGAAATACAGGTTTCTTCAACAGTTTTGTATATGTTATCCCTGGGGCAATAATCTGGTGGAGCAACCAGGGCAACCAAGATTTTCAAAGCAAAGTCCGATTTGCAACTACACAGTATCCATTAATCCACTGCTCCACTTTGGTTTTGAAGTGAATACAGCAAGGGAGAGCCCTGGTGTTCAGTAAATAACACCGCTTCACTAATACAGTGTTGCCTTATGATCTGTGCAATTTAGCAGAAGATAGAAATACTACTCGATATTAATCAACAGCTTAGCCGTACTTATCCTGAAGGCCGAAAGCACTTGCAGATAAAATACCTTGTGCGATATAACCAAACTGCAGCTTTGTAAAATATCAAAAGTTTACCATTTCACAGTAATGTACTGATAGAAAAAAAGCACTTGCAGATAGAATTATCCTATATGACAAAACCTATCTGATGCTTTATAGTATATACTAGCAACCATCCACATGCAATGCACATTTCTCGCCATATATAGTATTACAAAAATAGGGCGTACCCAGTGCTGAAAGCTCCCACAAAAGGTGGGAAGTGGGGAAGGGAATTTCTAGACAGCCTTACCCTTGCATAATAATTCTGCAGGGAATTTCTTTTTTTTTTTGATAGAAGCCTTGGCGCAGTGGTAAAGCTGCTGCCTTGTGACCATGAGGTCACGGGTCATGGTCACGGGTTCAAGTCCTGGAAACAGCCTCTTACAGAAATGTAGGGAAAGGCTGCGTACAATAGACCCAAAGTGGTCGGACCCTTCCCCAGACCCTGCGCAAGTGGGAGCTACATGCACTGGGGCTGCCCTTTTTTTATAGAAAGACTGTAAGGGAACCCCCTACAGTATAATTGGTGCAACAAACCCAAATTGCAAGTACCATGCCTTGAACCTGGGTGTGTGGGAAGGCATCAACCCCTCCCCACCACTAGGCTATGCCTTAGTCTGCTGCAGGGAATTTCTTGCCATATATATTGCATAGAATAAAATATATCCATATATGTAGAAACCCAAATTTATAATGTAAGTGTACAGTATTGAAATTACTTTTCACCATGTACATTACTCAAAGGAAGAAAGGCTAAGCACTAACCATACACTAAACGGTAAGCTACAAACGTACAACTAAAATAGACAATCCATTATTATTTATGAACTATCGATCAAATAGACCATTATTAGAGGAGAGAATAAGGGGTAAGGTTCCAAGTAAAATTCTCAACCCTTGGATCTGTGAGATGAAGATCATAAATATTAAGAATGGCTAAAGATTGTTTGGATCAAACTCTAACTCATACTTTTCATATTTGCATAGATATAGATATATAAAAAAGTAACAATTCACAACTCCTAGACTGAGTGGTCACATGACATGAGAGAGATATATCGACCCTCTTCTAGCAAACTGATACAATAGTTACAACTAACACAATCTAAAAGTTTGAATGCATTTACCATCCAAGACATCAAACAATTGACAGCATCATATAGTCTGTTAACTTCCACTGGTTCGCCCACAATTTCTGGAGAAATCTTTGATAGCAATAATGAGGCCTGAAGGTAAAAGAAAATTCAACAATTAAACTATTTAAAACAAATGGTTATGCATACGAGAACTTGGCAGTTGACACAACATACCAGCAGCTAAAAACCAAATCTTATACATATGAGAGTCAGAATGATTCTTATTCCGTATGTTGCAAGAATAAAAATTCCTAGATTTCAAACAGGACAAAGTTTTAACTTCGAAGGTAGCTCCTTGTTGGTAACACTGACGGCCTAACTCACCTTTAGTCCTTCTGCAGTGCAATCTGATATAGGCCAACCATGATCAGCTGTAGAAAAGGGCCATGCACCTTTAGATATGTGACGGTACCAGTAACTCAGATCTCCAGGGCAGTCATCAACAACCTTCCATATAATAGCAACAGGTAAGTACTAAGTACTGAAATGTAAGTATTAAGTACTGAAATGTACTTAAACGTTACTTTTTTGTACTATGTACTGAAATGTACTTAAACGTTTCTTTTTTGTTAAGTAATGCACTTCAAGTGTTGACTGGTAAACAAATAGCCATGTGACATGTACCTGAGAGTTCTTAATGTAATCATGTGCCAGCTTAAGAGTGGGAGCAAACTCTTCAATGAGGTCAGTGGCTGCAATAGCTTGAACTGCAAAAGCTGTATCCCAGAGCTGGCTGCCATTATAACCCTACAGTGGACAGAAATTGGATCGATTATGATCAAAGAGAAAGAAAAGCTAATGATGGACTGGTATAAGCAGGAATTCCGGTTACTAACCGAGTACAAAAAATCAACTTTCCAGTTCCATGTAAAGACAGTAAGACATAGACAAATACTCCCTCCGTCCGGAAATACTTGTCGAAGAAATGGATGTATGTAGACATATTTTAGTTCTAGATACAATAACTTTTATCTATTTCCGAGACAAGTAATTCCGGACGGAGGGAGTAGCTGTCTCTTATCGTAGCAGCTGCCTTGGTGAAAAGTAAATGAATGAAGTAAATAAAAACTCATTACCTGCATCTTCATGCCATCTTCAGCAACCCATAAGTAATCATATATTCTTGGAATGTGTAGCTTGAATGCTTCTGAGTTTGGATCTTCAATCCAGCAAGCAAGCATATTTAATACCTGCACATAAATTTATTCAATAATCAGTTGAACAGTATGAATTTTTTTAGAATATATTAAACTTATCTAGACATTATTAAGGTTTAAACTCCTGGTATGTAAGTTCACAAGCTTTGAACAAGAAATCATAGAATATGAGGATTCTTTCTCCACTAAATCAGCAAGATAGGGAGAAGTGAACAAAATGAACATATGTCCCAAACTAAAGAAATCGTCATATATATTAAGGCACTAAGAACAATTTCCGATTTAAAAATATTATGAATTGGAGCAGAAATGAAATAAACCCCTGTAAAGCTTCACAAACTATTCAAATAATGCTTGTTTGTAACTTTTGTGTGCTTTACAGAGGATTATGGTTTAGCATTACTGAACACTATGGTTTGCATTAGGGGACACTAGCTTGGTATTAGAGGATACTGTCCACAAGTCCTTCAGCCCTTGTGACATAGAAGTGTACATGTTTTAAAACCAAAGGGCAAACCCGCAATATATAATCGTGGCATATGGTATTACATGAAGTAACAATAGGTGAACTTGCTGCTGCAATTGTGGTCAATTACAAGGCTGTAGAGAGAAATATCTTTAGTTCTCACATGCGATTTGGGCACAGGAAATGCTACGGTACAGTGGCTGGACAATCAGGCCAGCAAAACCAGAAAGTTTAAAGAGGCATGCATGAAATAAAGCACTGCAGTTATTATGTTTCCATCTTACAAGACGAAAGGATCATCCTGATGCTTGAAGCAAGAAAAAGACAAAAGGCGGATCAGCAGGCAAGCATATTCTTCAAATTACCTTGTTCACAGGACCAATGCAAATGTATCGAGTGTTCTCATCTTCATAATGAACATGCTGCATGACATGGTTCAAAGATTTCTCTCTCAGTTTGTTCCCAGGCCAGTGCATCATAACAGGTTCGACAAATTTATGGAGAGTGGCCCATAAGATATCTTGTATGAGTGGATGTGGGTAGTACAGATCTTCCTACAATAAAGCACAAGAAAAAACCTTCAAAGAACAATCTTAATCATTAGATCCTAAATAGACATCATGCAGATAAAGAAAGATAAATAGGGCAGCTTAGGCTTCTATAAATTTCAAAGATTAACTATAAATCTATAATTACTTCCCTTCCGCTAAGACCAGTAATCTATAATCTATTCTTTGAAGGAAAAGGGAATACTCTCAATGGTGAAGATGTTATTGATTGTGAACCCATATAGGCTATTTGTAAAGAGGAATGGGAAAAAAATCACGGAAAACCGGACTATTATACAATACTTACTATCTTATGTAACACAGAGGGATTATTTCGCTACTATGTTTACACAAGCAATAACGGCAAAATGCACCAGAATTCTTGAAGAATATTCAAATACCACAAAGAGCCAGCTACATTAAGATAATTATGTTAATTGAGTCTGCAATTATGAAGCAAGCACGAAAGAGAGGGAACCATGCTCTTCATGCGGCTATGGTATCCCAATCTATTGTGTTTTCAGATGTTATCACCTATTGAATCATGAGTTATAACTAGCACAACAAAACGCTTTGACCACATTCACATGGAAGATGCACCGCAATCAGTCTTTCTCCTGCACCAGGTAGTGTACGATAGCAACTTACAAGCATGAAAATCTGGGAATACAAGGCAATCCCCATCAGGTAGTGTACGATAGCAACTTACAAGCATGAAAATCTGGGAATACAAGGCAATCCCCATCAAGTTTGTAGGCTGCTTATATCAAAGCCTCCGAACCAAGGACTAGTAAACTATTCAGTGGTACAACGAATATTTCTGAAACTGTATTTCACATTCATGGCCCACACTGGTATTGAAATCGAAATGGCTATGCCAACTCATTATGTTGGCAATGGGAGTTCTTAAAGACCTTGTACTTTGGCAATGAGGTTTCTTAAAGACTTTGTACCTTGGCTATGGGTCATCTTAAAGGCTCTTTCCTAGAGTGAGGACCACATTGGCACAAGTAGATCTACTTAGGATTTTTCCATTAACTCTGGCTCATCACGGCCCATAAGAAATTTAGCTCGCACACATCAACATCACTAAGAAAGATTGAGATAAGCAAACCTTAGCACAGAGATTGCGAGCACTGTCCCAATCAACCTCGCTGTAGGGGACTTTGAATAGTTCATTTCTTAGTTCCAATATAATTGGTGTAATTCGGCCGACAAACCTCTTTCCATAAACGTAGCACATGGGTAGATACACCATTCGGCAGTGACACCACATTCGACCTGCACGATAGCGTCAGGCATATCAGCAAGACATAACCAACATGGAAGATCAAAGCAATTAATGCTGACATAGTGCAAAAAAGAACCTGGGTGGACTGGCAGGCAATACGGCAACATCCATATTTCCGGTGGCAGTGGATTGTTACCAGACCAATCAAATACACCAAGTACCTTAAATAAATCAGGGAATTAGGAGGAATTCCTTAGGCCATAGTCAGATTGTGCAAAATGGAAGCAGCCTTCATACAGAGTAAAAAGTGTTAATTCCATACCGCGAGCCAAAACTTTCCCCATGATGTTATATAAGTTGCTCCCCCATGGTCTAAAATCCAGTTTCGACCTTTCTCCATAGCTCCATCTCCACTATCTGGTCCCTCACCAAGCAATCTCAAAGAAACATAGGTCAAGGCTGAGCCAAACATGGTGCTTGGACCCTCAATGTGTAATCCCCAACCTCCATCTTCATTCTACAGACAATTGCCAAAAAATTATTTACTTTATCCACTGTGAGATGGCACAGTTGGCAAATAGATCCTTGCCTGATGATTATAGAGATATCGACGGATCTCCTTTTGATGTTCTGGTGATAAAACAGTGTTCATTGCTCCAGTAACATGTAGCATTATAAGCTGAATAGAAGATAAAATGCAGTGAGTAAGTTTCCATATGACATAAACAAGTTTTAAATGAAAATGTCAAGCCAGGGGAAGTACCAATCCAGGCATAAGGAACATAGGACCCCCATAATCCCCAGGCCAGTATCCATCGTGTGCCTGGAGAGTAGAAAAGGTGCTGAGCGCCCTTTTCAAAGTGGTCGACACGGCTTCCTCTGTGACATCTTCATTCTCCCCCAGCTTGATAGCAGGAAGATCCAACTTAAGTGGATTTTCTTTTGCAAGCTGCAGTACATACAAGAGCACAAACACTTCAGAAGCTATGGAGAACGCTACTCCAAAGCGAAAAACCTAGTTTTAGTAGTACAAAGAATCCACAGGCAAGTTGAACTGAAGTGGTAGAACAAAAAGGAAAAGACTCAGGAAAATATCACTATTCCAGCATCAAGAATTGGTCTGCCCTGTTGCTAAATACTGTTAGAGCTCTATAAACTGTGCTTCTGGTCTTAACCCAGTCCCAAAAAGTATTAACCATCTCTGTGGTAAGGTAATTGGGCTAAAACCTTTTAACCTGAAGGTAAGGGAAATGACTCTAGTGGAGATAACAGTGATACCGTGTCCTTCCTTTAACGCACGCAACACAAGCATGTTATCAGTCAACATCGTAGACCTTCTGACCCCAAATGCTGTTATAAATGGCGATAGCTACCGTTCAGCTGTTGCACTGCATTGCTTAAATCGAGTCTGCTACAGGATAAACTCTCCTCGCTTGCTCTTTGGGGTTGCTTGATAAAAACACAGCTGTAATACGCCTCGAAATTCCATGGTTTATAACTTTATATTAACGGAAAGAAAGAACTGCAGGCGTCATGCGTCCCGTTCAGAGAACCAAGTGCCCACCGTCAGCCAGCACACTTGCCGATTGCGTGCACTGTATGCGCTTCTGGCGGGCATTAAAGGCTGAAGTGGGAGCAGTTGGCAACGGGAAAGGGGGGGCCGTGCCCGTGCCCATCCAGAGCGTGGCGCTTGCGTCTCAGATATTCATGGTAGTATATACGTATGCAAGATCGGATCTCAGCATACTCGCTGCGCATTAAAACTCTTTGCCAAGTGGTGTGGGAGAGACTTGACAGTCTGATGCTGCAATCTTCCTTTCCTTAGAAAGGTTGGAGCATTATACTATTATACTGTACTCTCGCTGCGCATTAAACTCGTTTTGAAGGGTGAGGCGGCTCGCTGCTGCCTTGATTGAGCAGTACGCGACGACTAGTCGCCGGAAATTTCGGGCGGCCTGACGGCCTCATCCAGGTGAAAAAATGTAGTTACGGTAGAAAAAAAAAGGTGTGGGGCTTCGCCGTCACGGAGCCACCCGGAATTCGAAACCGTGGCATGCAGGGCAGCGGCGACCGAGGGGGAGGGGGAGGGGCGGGAGGGGGCATTCGGTTCGTCGGGTCACCTGGATGCGCATGGGGAGGTCGGCGCTGTGCTTGAGCTGGTGGCGGCGGGCGGCGAACTCCCGGCGCGCGGCGTCGACGGCGGCGAGGGCGTCGGGGTCGTCGGCGGCGGCGTCGAACTCCCAGACCTGGCGGCCGACGTGCGCGTTCTTGGTGCGCAGCCACGGGTCGGCCCCGCCCTCCGCGATCTTCAGCCGCCACATCCCTCCGGCCCCTGGCGAGCCTCCCCGGCGACGAACCGAACAGTACCGCACAACCGCCGCCGGCACTGGCAGCGGGAGGAGCAGAGGACGAGGGCGGAGCGGGGCAAATGGGCAATGGCGAGATCTGCCGGCCCGATCCGGCGAGGAATTAGATAATGGGGCTTCGGATCGCGCGGCGCGGGGCGGGAGTGGGGTTTGGACGGGAGCGGCGTGGCGTGGGACGTCTCTCGCCCCCTCTACTCTATCTCTCTCTCTCTCGGCAGTGGCTTTTTGGCTCGGCGCCTGCAGCCTCCTCTGACCCGCTCGGCGGGGGGGTTGGGGTTTTGTGGGCAGGTGGCGGAGCGTGATACGTGTCAGCGTCCTGGATAGTACCGTGATGCCGTCCGATCTGTTCCCCGTCGACGACGTCCAGCTCATCGTCCAACCAGCACCACTAGTCCATCTCTCTCCTTTTTTTCTATGCGGGAACGCATCACTGCCCATCCTTGCGCATCCCTCTATCCCCTCTGCTTACTTTTTTTTTTCCGGGTGAATAATTAGTTTATTCCACTAAAATAGTGTTACAGTCTGCTAATACAAAACTAGACACGTTGTCTGGAACACGATGCAACCAACAGGCGGTGCAACCTCCAGAACGACCAATATTAGCAAGACAGTGAGCAACACTATTTTGATGCCGATCTAATTTCTGTGGAATAAACTCACGCTGTTCCAGGAGCCTCTTCATTTCCAAGATTAGATGTCCATGAGCAGATTTGTTCAATGAGTCATCCGTTAAAGCCGCCACCAGAACAGAGCAGTCAGATTGAATGATGATTGGTAGCTCTGATCTTTGAAGGCTAAAAGAGATACCTTCCAGCATTGCACTCACCTCGGCTTCAAGAGCATTCTTGCAATAGAATAGGAATATGTAAGCGGAGAAAATTACATTGCCGATCGAGTCCCGCAGAACCATATCCGTTCCGGCCCGTCCTGTGTCCTCAAAGTAGGAGCCATCAGTTGAAAGGGCCACCCATCCTGTAGGGGGTTTCGGCCAAGGTAAACTAACCTTTCCCACACGGGTAGGACTAATAGGGAGATCCACCACCGGCATCTTCCCCTTCAGAATGTCCTCAATGCCAAAATTATGTGCTTGGTTATATGATGTCAAGTAACTGCATAAGAAGGTCTGTGTAATCTGTAGAGGGGGGCAAGAACTCAGGCAAGAACCCCTTCTTTGACTGATCTATTTTGAACTCCTTCAAAAACATGTCAAGGTGTGCGTTCTTTGAAAGTATCATCAGGCGTCTTGATCTATCTCTATAGATCTTGATGCCCAATTTGTAAGCAGCTTTATCCAGGTCTTCCTTTGAAAAACACTCTTCAAACAACCGTTTATGCTTTCCAGAAATTCTACATTATTTCGGATCTACAATATGTCATCCACATATACTTATCAGAAATGTTGTAGTGCTCCCACTCACTTTCTTGTAAATACAAGTTTCTAGCAAACATTGTATAAACCTAAAAGCTTTGACCACTCCATCAAAACATATATTCCGATTCCGAGATGCCTGCTCTAGCCCATAGAAGGATTGCTGGAGCTAGCATACCTTTTAGCATTCTTAGGATCGTCAAAACCTTTTATTGTATCACATACAACTTTTCTTACGAAAACTGGTAAGAAAACTTGTTTTGACATCCATCTGTAAGATTTCATAATCGAAAAATACAGCTAATGCTAACATGATTCCGACAGACTTAAGCATCGCTACGGGTGAGAAATTCTCATCGTAGTCAACTCCTTGAACTTGTGAAAAGTTTCTTTCCCACAAGTCGAGCTTCATAGATGGTAACATTACTGCCCACGTCCGTCCTCTTCTTAAATATCCATTTATCTCAATGGCTTGCCGATCAACGGGCAAGTCCACCAAAGTCCATACTTTGTTCTGATATATGGATCCTATCTCGGATTTCATGGCTTCTAACCATTTGTCGGAATATGGGCCCACCATCGCTTCTCCATAGCTCGTAGGTTCATTGTTGTCTAACAACATGATATCTAAGACAGGATTACCGTACCACTTAGGAGTAGTACATATCCTTGTCGACCTACGAGGTTCGATAGCAACTTGATCCGAAGCTTCATGATCACTATCATTAACTTCCTATTCAACAGACGTAGGCGCCACAGAAAACATCTTTCTGTGTTGCATCACTCTCTGGTTGAAGTAAAGGTTCGACAACCTCATCAAGTTCTATCTTCCTCCCACTCAATTCTTTCGAGAGAAACTCCTTCTCGAGAAAGGACCCGTTCTTAGCGACAAAAAATTTGCTCTCGGATCTAAGATAGAAGGTATACCCAACTGTCACCCTTGGGTATCCTATGAAGATGTGTTTGTCCGCTTTGGGTTCGAGCTTCTCCGGCTGAAGCCCCAAGCATCGCATCCCCAAACGTTAAGAAACGACAACTTTGGTTTCTTGCCAAACCAATGTTCTTATGACGTCATCTCAACGGACTTAGATGGTGTCCTATCTAAAGTGAATGCAGTTGTCTCTAACGCATAACCTCAAAATGAAAATGGTAGATTGGTAAGAGACATCATAGATCGCACCGTATCTCATAAGGTTCGATTACGACATCCGGACACACCATAACCCAGTGGTGTTCCAGGTGGCTTCAACTGTGAAACAATTCCACAATGTCTTAAGTGTTTGCCAAACTCATAACTCAGATATTCTCATTGATCAGATCGTAGGAATTTGATCTTCTTGTTATGATGGTTCTTAACTTCACTCTGAAATCGCTTGAACTTTTCAAACGTTTCAGACTTGTGCTTCATTAAGTAGATATACCTATATCTACCCAAATCGTCAGTGAAGATGAGAAAATAACGATATCCACCGCACGCTTTAATTCTCATTGGATCACACGCATCAGCATGCATGATTTCCAACAAGTCACTTGCCCGTTTCATTGTACCTGAAAACGGGGTCTTAGTCATCCTGCCCATGAGGCATGGCTCGCATGTGTCAAGTGATTCAAAATCAAGTGACTTTAGACATCCATCGACATGGAGTTTCTTCATGCATCTTACGCCAATATGACCTAAGCGGTAGTGCCACGAGAAAGTGGTACTATCATTATTAAGTCTACATCTTTTGGCATGAACATGTGTATTACCACGACCGCGATTCAATGAACCATTCACATAGGGTGCATGACCATGAAAGGTATCATTCATGTAAACAGAATAACCATTATTCTCTAATTTAAATGAATAACCGTATTGCAATGAACATGATCTAATCATATTCATGCTCAACGTAGACACCTGATAACATTTATCTAGGTTCAACACTAATCCCGAAGGCAGATGGAGCGTGCGATGGTGATCTCATCAACTTTGGAAACACTTCCAGCACACATCGTCACCTCGCCCTTAGCCAGTCTCCGTTTAGTCCGTAGCTTTTGCTTCAAGTCACCAATAATAGCAACTGAACCGGTATCCAATACCCAGGTGCTACCAGGAGTACTAGTGAGGTACACATTAATAACACGTATATACTTTGTTGAAGTTGCCAGCCTTCTTATCTACCATGCATTTGGGGTAATTCCGCTACCAGTGACCGTTCCCCTTACAATAGAAGCACTTAGTCTCGGGTTTGGGTTCAACCTTGGGTTCCTTCACTGGAGCGGCAACTGGTTTGCCATCCATGAAGTTTCCCTTCTAGCCCTTGCCCTTCTTGAAACCAGTGGTCTTGTTAAACCATCAACACTTGATGCTCCTTCTTGATTTCTACCTTTTGCGGTCTTAAGCACCGCGAATAGATCCGGGATCAACTCCATCCCTTGCATGTCATAGTTCATCACGAAGATCTAGTAGCTTAGTGATAGTGGCTGGAGAACTTATCAATCACTATCTTATCTGGAAGTTTAACTCCCACTTGATTTAAGTGATTGTAGCATCCAGACATTCTGAGCACATGCTCACTAGTTGAGCTATTCTCCTCCATCTTGTTGGCTAAAGAACTTGTCAGACGTCTCACACCTCTCAACACGGGCATGAGCCTGAAATCCCAATTTCAGCTCTTGGAACATCTCATATGTTCTATGGCGTTTAAAACGTCCTTGGAATCCCAATTCTAAGCCGTAAAATATGGTGCACTAAACTATCAAGTAGTCATCAGGACGTGTCTGTCAGGTGTTCACAACATCCACAGACGACATTGTAGGGGTTTGCACATCGAGCGGTGCATCAAAGACGTAAGCCTTCTATGTAGCAGTGAGGACACTCCTCGGACTACGGACCTAATCCGCATCATTGCTTACAATATATTTCAACTTAATCTTTCTCTAGGAATGTATTGAAACAAGGAGCTACAACGTGAGCTATTTATCTACAACATATTTGCAAAGACAATTTAGACTATGTTCATGATACTTGAGTTCATCTAATCAAATTATTTAATGAACTCCCACTCAGATAGACATCCCTCTAGTCATCTAAGTGAAACATGATCCGAGTCAACTAGGCCGTGTCCGATCATCACGTGAGACGGACTAGTCAACATCGGTGAACATCTTCATGTTGATCGTATCTTCTATATGACTCATGCTCGACCTTTCGGTCTTCCGTGTTCTGAGGCCATGTCTGTACATGCTAGGCTCGTCAAGTCAACCTAAGTGTATTGCGTGTGTAAATCTGGCTTACACCCGTTGTATTCGAACGTTAGAATCTATCACACCCGATCATCACGTGGTGCTTCGAAACGACGAACCTTCGCAACGGTGCACAGTTAGGGGGAACACTTTTCTTGAAATTTTAGTGAGGGATCATCTTATTTAAGCTGCCGTCGTTCTAAGCAAATAAGATGTAAAACATGATAAACATCACATGCAATCAAATAGTGACATGATATGGCTAATATCATTTTGCTCCTTTTGATCTCCATCTTCGGGGCTCCATGATCATCGTTGTCACCGGCATGACACCATGATCTCCATCATCGTGTCTTCTTGAAGTTGTCTCGTCATCTATTACTTCTACTACTATGGCTAACGCTTTAGCAATAAAGTAAAGTAATTACATGACGTTTATGTTGACACGCAGGTCATAAATAAATTAAGACAACTCCTATGGCTCCTGCCGGTTGTCATACTCATCGACATGCAAGTCGTGATTCCTATTACAAGAACATGATCAATCTCATACATCACATATATCATTCATCACATCCTTTTGGCCATATCACATCACACGGCATATGCTGCAAAAACAAGTTAGACATCCTCTAATTGTTGTTGCAAGTTTTTTTACGTGGCTGCTATAGGTTTCTAGCAAGAACGTTTCTTACCTACGCGAAAACCACAACGTGATATGCCAACTTCTATTTACCCTTCATAAGGACCCTTTTCATCGAATCCGATCCGACTAAAGTGGGAGAGACAGACACCCGCTAGCCACCTTATGCAACTAGTGCAAGGTCGGTCCGGGCCGCTTCATCCCACGATGCCGCCGAATTAAGATAAGACTAGTAACGGCAAGCAAATTGAAAATATCCACGCCCACAACTGCTTTGTGTTCTACTCGTGCATAGAAACTACGCATAGACCTAGCTCATGATGCCACTGTTGGGGAACGTAGCAGAAATTTAAAATTTTCTACGCATCACCAAGATCAATCTATGGAGTAATCTAGCAACGAGGGGAAGGGGAGTGCATCTATATACCCTTGTAGATCGCTAAGAGGAAGCGTTGCAAGAATGTGGATGAAGGAGTCGTACTCGCAGCGATTCAGATCGCGGTTGATTACGATCTAAGCGCCGAACAACGGCGCCTCCACGTTCAACACACGTACAGCCCGGTGACGTCTCCTACGCCTTGATCCAGCAAGGGGAGAAGGAGAGGTTGGGGAAGACTCCATCCAGCAGCAGCACGACGGCGTGGTGGTGGTGGAGGAGCGCGGGACTCCAGCAGGGCTTCGCCAAGCACTACGAGAGACGAGGTGGGAGAGGGGTAGGGCTGCGCCAACAGGGGGATTGAATCGTGTGTTGGGCTGCCCCTTTGCCTCCACTATATATAGGGGGAGAGGGAGGGCGGCGCCCCCACCTAGGGTTCCCACCCCAAGGGGTGCGGCAGCCCTAGATCCCATCTAGGGTGGCGGCCACAAGGGGGAGAGGGGGATGCGCACCTAGGGTGGGCCTTAGGGCCCATCTGCCCTAGGGTCTGCCCCCTTCCCCTCTTGGAGGCGCCTTGGGCCTTGGTGGGAGGCGCCCCAGCCCACCTAGGGGCTGGTCCCTTCCCACTATTGGCCCATGTAGGCCTCCGGGGCTGGTGGCCCCACCTGGTGGACCCCCGGACCCCTTCGGTGGTCCCGGTACACTACCGGTGATGCCCGGAATACTTCCGGTGGCCAAAACCATACTTCCTATATATCAATCTTTACCTCCGGACCATTCCAGAACTCCTCGTGACGTCCGGGATCTCATCCGGGACTCCGAACAACATTCGGTAACCGCGTACATACTTTCCCTATAACCCTAGCGTCATTGAACCTTAAGTGTGTAGACCCTACGGGCTCGGGAGTCATGCAGACATGGCCGAGACAACTCTCCGGTCAATAACCAATAGCGGGATCTGGATACCCATGTTGGCTCCCACATGCTCCACGATGATCTCATCGAATGAACCACGATGTCAAGGATTCAATCAATCCCGTATACAATTCCCTTTGTCCATCGGTACGATACTTGCCTGAGATTCGATCGTCGGTATCCGATACCTTGTTCAATCTCGTTACCGGCAAGTCTCTTTACTCGTTCTGTAACATATCATCCCGTGATCAACTCCTTGGTCACATTGTGCACATTATGATGATGTCCTATCGAGTGGGCCCAGAGATACCTCTCCGTTTACACGGAGTGACAAATCCCAGTCTCGATTCGTGCCAACCCAACAGACACTTTCGGAGATACCTGTAGTGTACCTTTATAGCCACCCAGTTATGTTGTGACGTTTGGCACACCCAAAGCACTCCTACGGTATCCGGGAGTTGCACAATCTCATGGTCTAAGGAAATGATACTTGACATTAGAAAAGCTTTAGCAAACAAACTACATGATCTTGTGCTAGGCTTAGGATTGGGTCTTGTCCATCACATCATACTCCTAATGATGTGATCCCGTTATCAACGACATCCAATGTCCATGGTCAGGAAACTGTAACCATCTATTGATCAACGAGCTAGTCAACTAGAGGCTTACTAGGGACATGGTGTTGTCTATGTATCCACACATGTATCTGAGTTTCCTATCAATACAATTCTAGCATGGATAATAAACGATTATCATGAACAATGAAATATATACAATAATAAATAATTTATTATTGCCTCTAGGGCATATTTCCAACAGCCAGATGTTCCCACATATATCTCCGATTCTCAACACGGGGCTCTCCGTAAACAAAAGTTTCTCTCCATTGTTTGCCATCCCCTGTATCATGGATTATCACATCAATGAACCTATTACAAGATCCAAGTACTGTAACCTGGAGCGACTCGCCCCAGAAGAGACCAAGACCTCCACTTTTCCCTTCAGAGTCGACACCTTTAAAACCACGAAGTCCAAGCCTCCATTTTATCTTTTCTACTTTCCCAGCAGGTTGCCTGGTCTCGCAAAGAAAGACGAGCTTGGGGTTGTTGGCCTTTGCAAGGGCCAACAGGTCATGAACTGTCCGACAGTTCCCCACCCCCCGGCAGTTCCAAATTAGGTGACTCATTGCGCCCGGCGGCACCCCACGAGGGGGTCCGCCAATGTATTGGATTTACCTTCACTTACATCATCTATCTTGGCACGTTTACTATCATGACTGCTAGTTGGTGATAGGACATCTCCTTCCGCATAAGGCTTGTTGGACAACAGCAGTGGCCTCGAAGCATCATTTACAAGTGTAGCATTGATAGTTTCTTTCTCATCAACATTCAGACGCTTCCTTGAGTTCATATCAACATTCATTGCAATTATACCTGGAGTCATAAGCAGGCTGGTGGTAGTATCTTTTAGATCATCACCCTTCTTCCCAGCTTCAGGAACTCCTCCAGGCATCGGGCTCCTCTGAGCACTAGCCCGAGCACCCCCCATAGGCTATGTGAAATTTGGGGGGTCAGCATAGAGCCAGTCTCCAAATCTGAGATCATTTGCAGCATGGATACCAGTGCCACACTCTTTGAAATCATGTCCTATCCTACCACAAAACTTGCAGAATTTAGCTAATTTTTCATATCTCACCGCAAACACCTATCTTTCCTTCCCTCTCACAATACTGACATGTTTGGTTAAAGGTTCCCGAACATCATGACGAACCCGAACTCTGATGTAATCACCGCGTGAATTTCCTTGCAGCCGAATCTCTAATACCTCTCCTGCCTTCTTGATCAACTTCTCCACCAGATTGTTCTTACAGTAACCGTCTGGTAGCTTGTGGATTTGTAGCCAAATCGGCATATGGAAAATCTCAATCTCCTCTGTTTTGCTGAAGCCATCATACGGCTGCAACAGTACATCCAAGTTCCTGAATAACCAGGGTCCCTTCTCCATGATCCTCTCCCAATCGCCAAGGCATGATGCCTGAACCACGAAGAGATTTTTGCCCACCGGCCTGAATCGAACTTGTTGCGCCGTATTCCACACCGCATGCATATCTCTGAAGAATGTCGCCTGACTAAAGTTCTTTGCAGTGTGAACCCTAGCCAGAGCAAGCCATCGCACACTATCATTGATCTTGGGATCATCCTCATCAACCACCAGGTCCTCGAACTCTTCTTCTTCAAGGTCAAGCAGATCAAAAAAATCGCCCAGATCCCTGGGATTTACATCCCTAGCTCCGCCACCCATCGCCGATAGGGCATCCGCCGGGGACGCCATCGCCTTGGATGAGCTAGGAGGCGATTGAACGAGGAAACGGTGGACCAGACCAGGCACTGTTACGGGGTGGACTCCGGCGGCGGTGGAGTCGCCGTGGAGGAAGACAGACCCTAGACGCTTCTTAGGGGATTTATCCCCTCTCTGCTTACTTAACCAAAACCACGCCATCGGACGGTTGTCAACAAGATAAATTAATCGGACGGCCGTCCACTATGATTTATTTTCGGGTCCTCTAATACCTAAGTTATTTACTATACTATAAAGCCAGAAGGCGGGCGCTGCTCCTACACAGTGTCAACAAGATAAATTAATCCGAGACTTGATTGCCCACGATCTTGCTCGGCACAGTGGTTAATTGAAATGAAATTTCAAAAAAAAGGCTTTGCTTTTTCTGGGTTTTTCTGTAGAGTCAAATACACCACGGACGTCTCAACTTGTCCGGTGCAGTCATTTTGGTGCCTAAACTTGTAAAATACACAAAACTGATCCGTAACTTGTCCGAGCGTTCAAATATGGTGCTTCCATCCGTATCCGGGCATATGCACTGCCCAGATGGCGTGCCAACCTGGCATCAGCCCACATGAGAGGAGAGGAGCGTGTTGGTTGTTTTACAGAAAACTCCTTGTACTTTATATATTTTTCACAAAAGCTCATGACATTTTATTTAAATACTCCCTCCATTCCAAAATATAGTGCGCCCGCGCTTCCCGAGGTCCAACTTTGACCATAAATTTAACCAACGAGACCAACTGCGGCGGGAGAAAAAATTATATAATTGAAAACTTCTTTCGAATATGAATTCACTGATATAATTTTTGCTCCCGCCGCAATCGGTCTTGGTAGTTAAATTTACGGTCAAAGTTGAAGCACGGGGATAGAGGAAGCACTACATTGTGGAATGGAGGGACACTACTAGGGAAAAGCCTAGCAGCAGCGCAGGTTTTGGGCCTATTAGTAGCGCGGGGGCCGACGCTACTAATAAGGCGCTACAGCTAACGTATAGCAGTAGCGCGGGTGCCACCCGTGCTACTACTACGTCCGTTAGTAGTAGCGTGGGTAAAAACCCGCGCTACTACTAACCTGCGGAATTTTTTTCGAATTTTTTGCCCGAATTTTTAAATTTCTGAATTATTTTAATCTCTAATCTCTAATCACCCTCATCGCTGCTCAATTTAATCTCTAATCACCCCTCATCATTCCAAATCATCTAACTTCCCGGACAGTCACCCATCCTCTCACTACTCCAGCTTGAGCACGTTTAACTTCCGGGTTCTATTCTCCCTTGATTCCAAGTCTGCACTTGTTGTTTTCCTGACAATAGTAAGATGTCAATCCTATTAACCCTCGGGAGTTTAGCTTGAGCATGAAGTCACACATTTCGCTGTTTGAGTTTAAAAACTATTGTTCTAAAAAACAATAATTATTTAGTAACACTAATATTTCTTGAATAAGGAGTTTGACCACATTTTGACCAAAGTTTGACCAGATTTGACCAAAAATCCAAAAAACTGAAATAATTATTTAGTAACACTAATATTCTTGAATAATTATTTAGTAACACTAATACTTCTTGAATAAGTAGTTTGACCACAGTTTGACCAGACTTGACCAAAATTAAAAAAAACTAAAATTTGAGCATAACTTTTTTTCCTTTTAGAATTTGAGGATTCTAAAAATTTGCAAACAGGCCGTAGGCGGTCTCCATCGGATGCGGATTTTCGTGCTGAACATTTTGATATATTATACGTTTTTCCTGACATTGTATGCAAAAATTATAGCCGTTTTACATTTTCCCTACACTTTTTGCAAAACATGTCCAAATGTAAGTGTTTAAATTTTCCTAACTAGTAGATGTAGTAACATAACTACATCTCGAAGGATTTTAATTTTTGAAACATTTTGATATATTATACATTTTTTTCTAACATCGTATGCAAAAGTTATAGCCGTTTTACATTTTCCCTACACTTTTTGCAGAACATGTCTAAATTTAAGTTTTTAAATTTTCCTAACTAATAGATGTAGTAACATAACTACATCTCGAAGGATTTTAATTTTTGAAGTTTTTATCATTTTCTTTTACTTTTTACAAAA
>NC_041390.1:85174427-85178773 GCF_002162155.2 Triticum dicoccoides
GGGATCTTTAATAGTAGCGAGGGTTTTTACCCCTCGCTACTACTATGACATGTCCCGGAGGGGCACGGTTGAGACCTCTTAGTAGTAGCGAGGGGTAAAAACTTAGTAGTAGCGCTGGTTTATAACCCTCGCTACTACTATGGCATGGCCCAGGGGCATGGTAGAGACCGCTTAGTAGTTGCGAGGGGTAAAAACCAGCGCTACTGCTATCAACTTAGTAGTAGCGAGGGTTAAAAACCCGCGCTACTACTATGGCATGTCCCGCGGGGCACGGTAGAGACCGCTTAGTAGTATCGAGGGTTAAAAACCAGCGCTACTGCTATCAACTTAGTAGTAGCGAGGGTTAAAAACCCGCGCTACTAGTAAGTAGCAGTAGCGAGGGATATAAACCCGCGCTGCTAGTAAGCGTATGTGTATAAGCTTTTTCCTAGTAGTGGGAGTATGTCAAACTGCATTGATCCCGCCTATCACATCTAGGCCTTGCATGTCAGCACATGGGATATTCAACATATTACCTGCCATCAACTTTAAAAAAATAGCGCTTTTTAAAAATATCATCATATTTTTGGAAAATCCCCACGTGTATTCAGAAATTATAAATGTGTTTTTAAAAAATGTCTGTCATGCATTCAAAAAATTTACAACATCTATTTCATAGAATGTTCAATATGTATTAAAAAAATAGTGTAAAATTATTCTTACATTTCTACAAACATGTTTAACATGTGTTAACACATTTATAGAATTTATTGTTTCTACACAATGATTTTTAATACATGTTGAACAATTTTAAAAACTAGTAAATGTGCACGTGCAATGCACGTCTAAATTAACATAAAATTAGTCAAACATGGCAGTCATCGTACATTATATTAACTAATACAAATTTACTCAAACTTATAATAACAAGCACAAAAGATCGCATTGTTGCATGTCATGAAACAACAAAGTATTTTTTATTCAAATACCTCAAACCTTGTAATTTACTCTATACAAATATAACTATCTTTTTCTACACATGATGCATTACGCACTGCAAGTACATAATGAAAGTGTGCATATTCAAACTATTATTGCCTCAATAATGACAAACCCAGTGCTAAGCTTCCACACCAGGACCTCTCGAGACAAATGGGGAGTATTTCACCCACTCAAGACAAATGGGGAGTATTTCACCCACTCGGATACATTCACAAAAAAAGTATCAATTTGCTCGCTCAAAAAAAACTAAAATTGTTCGCAAAAGGCATCCCTAAACACTTGGATACATGCAGTGCGGAAACAATCCCCTCGCCCAGCATCTCGGACAAACTCCCATCAAGATGAACACACACCTGCACAGTTCCTGATTTGTTACTCGATGAAACATACAGTTATTTTCTTTCTAGAATACACTTAATCTTTTAAAAAATAGGTAAACATGTTTTAGCAAATTCTCCCATCCATTTTAACAGCTTCTTTGATGTTCCTTTCTTGCTCTGCAATAAATGAAGTACAGGTCCCGACGCCGCTTAATCATGCAGAGCTCATAATTTAGAAACTTTCCAGCCCATTCGGTAACACCATACATGATTATCTCACATTGCACAGCCTACAGATGATGAAACACGTTAAAGATCATCAGCTACAATGGTTAAAGATTGTACACACATATATAAATTGATAATTAGGTTTTGATAAAAAATCAAAACAGAGTACCATATCCTGTTGAGACCTTGATGGCACATACTGAAGTTCATAGATATCTAAGATTGCTAGGTTATGAATTATCCTTTTGGAACGTTGCACACGTGCAAGTGCACAGTCAAACTATATATGCATCAACATATGACTCAATTATTCATGACATATAGGACTGCCACGAGGATCAAATAGATAACAATTATGAGCAAATGGTGTTGTGTGACATCTCCCAACTCGATTAATCAAAAAATTTTGTTACTGAATTATCCATATGTGAAAATTTCAATGTAGAACTAAGTTATTTTTGTATAGAGAACTTCTTCCTTGGTTCACAAAGAGGTTCAGCAGCCATCCTAAATGAGCAATGAAACATACCTTGAATTACTTGAGCAAAGAAGATGTTTGCAGAGGGAAGTAAGTCGAACCCTTGTCTTATCAATTGTACAATTAGTCAGTCGGATATTGCAAAAAATGGTCATCCATCATCTAATGGTTCCATATTAAGAATGTTGACAGACATACAGGTCTCCTCGGTATTGTTAGACAAACCATTTGAAAATAATCATGCTCCAAAATGTGCATGATTAATAAGACAATACCTGTGCAATTCAAGCCTTATATTAGCATGTGTTTCCAGACCTGCCTATTATAGCAAAGAAACAATATAGATATTAACTAAAGTCGGAAAAGACCGTACTCTTCCTAAATGTATCAAATGGAACCACCTGTCTAAATGATGTGCAGAAATAAATATTAAATATGCATCTATTGGAGCTATCAGTCACCTTTTAATTGTTACATAGTGACTGTGGATTAGTGGTAAAGCTTCGCAAGCTGTTGCACTCGCCCAAACAAATCAGAAACCAAATCAGTTCTAATTAATCCGCTAAAAAATATAAGAAAATAAAATTCAAGATTTACCATCAAATAGCTTGAAATGTGAACATGTGTGAATCAAGAGAGGCCCATTGTTTAATCCATTGCAAATATATCGAGAACCTGCAAAGGTGGGACTATCATGTGCATGAAGATGGGATCAAATACCAACTCAACAGGTTCATGGCTGCAGTACTCATTATCTGTATTTACCTGACATAATGCTAATTTAGAGATGCTGGATGCAAGCTGATGGAGCAGTGGGCAGCATCAATCAGACATACTGGTAGATCAGGTGACTCTGCTGCTCCACCCTCAGTGTATTGGCGCTGCTGCCTGCTCCTTCCCGCGACGCTCCAAATTGAATCTAGCCGTTTGCCCTTGAAGCACTAAAGATGACACGAAGCAGAACATATATGAACTTCTAAGAAATTAATCACATCGTAACCTCGTTGGTTTGAGCTTGCCCATCCACTTTATTAGTGTCATTCCCAAGCCCTTCAAAAAACATAGGAGGTGGAGGCTCAATTGCGGCTACAACATCATCCATACCGACAAAGTCTGGATTAGTATTATCATTGTCTAGATTCATGAAACACAGTAATAAGGATTCACAAAATACAACTCATTAAGTACACAGTATTTGAACCTTGGACAACCGGGCTTGTTCTGCATGTGCATCATTGTGATACGATTGCTCCTCAGCTGGGAGGATATTCAAATCTGGAATTAGCAGTCTGTACAATGATTTAGGAAAAACAAGTATTGGGTGCTTGCAATTTTTTTTATCTTATATCGATCAAATAAATCCTTTCAGGAAATAATAACTTATGAACGGCCTAATTTCTTAGTATGAAGCATTGTTCTTAAATAATCCAAATAGGCCCTTCCAGAATCTAAGAACTAATCAATGGCGTTTTTTCTTAATATGATAGTTAGTAGGTAAATATTTCAACATAGTGTTCTTTCATCGGCAAGGATGCTTCCAGGTAAGGGAGTTCCGCTCCCGAGCTTTGGTGAGTTTACAACAATTGGAAAAGATATTTAAATGCTTCTAAACCTGGGCTACCAATAATTTTTCAGGGATGGTTCCAGACTACATATTTGCACTTGTTAGTGAAGCTTCTGAAAAGTACGCATTGATAATCAAGTAATTGTACCTCTTACATGCAACCTGATAGTAAGGCTAAGTTTTACATCTGACCACTGATCACATGTTGATCGATCCAAAATTTCGGAAAATTCAATACAAGAGGTAATCGAGCATACACAGAAGGTCTACTTACATATTCCACCAAATGATATGTATATACTTACTGATAGGTAATTGAGCATACACAGATGGGTGCTGCTGGCAAACTCATGTGACCTTCTCAATCTGGATCGTCTACTAAAACCTGCTGATGCACAGAGACGTTAGAAAGAGAAATTGGATGCAGAGGGTGTGGTGGTTTCTACCGCCGCCGCAGGCCCTTACGCCGCCGGCGTCACAGCCGCGAGCCCGCGACGCCTTGCTGCAGATTGAGAGAGACGGGAGAGCAGAGAGGGGAGAAGGCACAAAGAGTGAGATGGAGAGAAGGATCCTAATCGGATCTGCTCGGGGCTGCGCTCATCTATGGTAATGGCCCCACCCCCGTCATCCTTCTTCCATGTCTCCGCCGTGGAACCCTTTGCCGCTGCGTGCGACAGCAGCGCCACATGGGCATCGAGCGTCTGGTGGAGCGAGTGGCCGTCGCTACAGAGAGGGAGCACGGCGACCCGCGAAAGAGGGAGCGACGGCGGCGGGG
>NC_041390.1:85179260-85183934 GCF_002162155.2 Triticum dicoccoides
AAGGCAGGGAGGGCGCGGCGGCCCGGGCGGCGCGTGGACGGGGCGGCCCGAGCGCCTGGAGCAGGGGCGCGGCGGTCCGGCGGCGGAGGCACAGGTCGAGGGTGGTGGCTGGCGGGGAGGATCTGGGAAAGAGGTGGGGCGAGGTGTGGGGCGGTGGCCATAACTGCCCTGGAGGCGTGGTCGCGAGAGGGCAGAGACGTCGTGAGGATTTTTTTTGACGGGACGTGTTCCGATGATGTTAACCCAATGGCATGGTGAGTAATTAATTAACATAATGGCATGGTGGGTAGTTAAAGCATAAAACGCGTTTAGTATGTTTGATGGATGTAGACCATTAGATTGCAGGTTTGGATGGATATGATGATTTGATTCTCCGCCCTCTTGTGCTTTTATAGTGGTAGTAGATACAACATTGTTGATTTGTAATAATTATGTATTCTAAAAATACAACGAAGATACAAAATAATTCTGTGTGCTTGTGATCGTGAGTGAAGATGCAAAACAAATTTGTAATATTTTATAATATATGTTGAACTGTTCAAATCAACATAAATTTTAGAAAAAGTTCATGGTTAAATCTTTGAACTACAAATAATAAAAAATAGAATAAAAATTTAAATAGACAGTAATCACATATTGATAATTATTATATTTTAATATCAAAATATTGTATATCATAAAAACCAAACAATAACTTACAAAACAGAATAGAAATTACAGAGCGATAGATAGACTTTCTAGCTAACAGCTGTACACAAAGTACTGCTTTATTTGTTTTGGTGGCTAGCGTGTGTACTAGCTATTTAACCTGGATGTCTCAGGGTCGAAACCAATTCAAAAATGCTGTTTATTGGCATATATACAGAGCAAGGGCTTATTTGTGACTTAATTAAATCTCAGGGGATTTTTTGCCAAAAAAAACTCATACACATTTCACCCAGCACATGCATCGCTCGCGTCCACTGACATCTGGGTCAACCACCAGCTGTCAATCCACATGGACAACACATACGGTGTCATACGGGCGGAGGCATCGTGCGACAAGTTATAGCATCATTTTTGTGTATTTTACAAGTTTATGCACTAAACTGACCGCAACGAACAAGTTAAGACACTGTGATGTATTTAACTCTTTTTTATTAAATTAAGATTCAATTATTCATTTACATTCATGTCACTGAATAGTAGTGAACAGTATCACGCGTGAACAGTACATGTGCATGAACGGTGCCCTCGATTTTTCTGGGGTTTTTTTTGAAGAAAAAACTTCGACTATTCATTTACACTCATGTCATTGAATAGTAGTAGTGAACGGTATCACGCGTGAACAGTGCCTGTGCATGAACAGTACAGCGTGTCAACAGTGCGCTCGAATAATCTGATTTTCCCTTACTTTTTTTTTAGCTTCCACCGAAAAGTGCCACACAACGGCCCGCCAGCACTAGCACCAGGAGGAGCAGATGATTAGGGCAGCCTCATCCACGTGAAAAAAAATATGTAGCTACGGCAGGGAAAATAATGTGGGGCTTTGCCGTCACGGAGCCACCCGGAATTCAAAAGTGTGGCATGCAGGGCAGGGCAGCGGCGACCGAGGGTGAAGGGACGAGAGGGAGCATTGGATTCGTCGGGTTACCTAAATGCGCATGGGGAGGTCGGTGTTGTGCTTGAGCTCGTGGCGGCACGCGGCGAACTCCTGGTGCACGGCGTCGACTGCAGCGAGGGTGTCGGGGTCGTCGGCGACGTCGTTAAACTCCCAGACCTGGCAGCCGACGTGCGTGTTCTTGGTGCGCAGCCATGGGTCGGCCCCGCCCTTCGTGATCTTCAGCTGCCACATCTCTCCGGCCCCGGTGAGCCTCCCGGCGACCAACTGCCGGCACTGAAGGAAATATGCCCTAGAGGCAATAATAAAATAGTTATTTATATTTCCTTATATCATGATAAATTTTTATTATTCATGCTAGAATTGTATTAATCGGAAACTTAGTACATATGTGAATACATAGACAAACAGAGTGTCCCTAGTATGCCTCTACTTGACTAGCTCGTTAATCAAAGATGGTTGAGTTTCCTAGCCATGGACATGTATTGTCATTTGATAAACGGAATCACATCATTAGAGAATGATGTGATGGACTAGACCCATCTGTTAGCTTAGCACTATGATCGTTTAGTTTATTGTTATTGCTTTCTTCATGACTTATACATGTTCCTATGACTATGAGATTATGCAACTCCCGAATACCGGAGAACGCTTAGTGTGCTATGAAACGTCACAACGTAACTGGGTGATTATAAAGATGCTCTACAGGTGTCTCCAATGGTGTTTGTTGAGTTGGCATAGATCGAGATTAGGATTTGTCACTCCGATTATCAGAGAGGTATCTCTGGCCCCTCTCGGTAATGCACATCACTATAAGCCTTGCAAGCAATGTGACTAATGAGTTAGTTACGGGATGATGCATTACGGAACGAATAAAGAGACTTGCCGGTGACGAGATTGAACTAGGTATGATGATACCGACGATCGAATCTCGGGCAAGTAACATACCAATGACAAAGGGAACAATGTATGTTGTTATGCGGTTTGACCGATAAAGATCTTCGTAAAATATGTGGGAGCCAATATGAGCATTCAGGTTTCGCTATTGGTTATTGACTGGAGATGAGTCTCGGTCATGTCTATATAGTTCTCGAACCCGTAGGGTCCGCACGCTTAATGTTTGATGACGATTTGTATTATGAGTTATGTGATTTGATGACCGAAGTTTGTTCAGAGTTCCAGATGAGATCATGTACATGACGAGGAGTCTCGAAATGGTCGAGACGTAAAGATCGATATATTGGAAGGCTATATTCAGACATCGGAAAGGTTCTGAGTGGTTCGGGTATTTTTCACAGTACCAGAGAGTTACGGGAATTCGTCGGGGGAAGTATTGGGCCTTCATGGGCCTTAGTGGAAAGGAGAGAAGGGCCACAAGGGGAGCCCCCCCATGGGTTGGTCCGAATTGGACTACGGAGGGGGCAGCGCCCCCCTCTTTCCTTCCCCCTCTCCTCTCCTTCCTTCACTAAAAAAAGACACATCCGTTACATTTTGGGCCGAACGAAAAAAATTTCGGTCATACATATGACACTTCTATGACGATAATTGTGACAAAACCCGGTATCATCATTTATGTGGTGGGCTCCTACTTATATGACAAAAAATCATGACAGAAAATGGGCTTTTCGTCCTGGGCGGGCCGGAGACGCAGCTGCATGACATTCTTTGGGCCGTCCATGACGGAAAAAACCGTGGTAGAAGCGAGGACGAGGAAAATTTCGGGGAGTTCCCGGTTATGGTGGGAGGTCGGGGGCCGAGCGATGCGCGTTTCTCTCGTACACGTACGCGCGTGTGTGCGAGGCATTGGCTCTAACTGAACCCGAGCGATTGCACTCCAGGCTACGCGTTACTGAACCCGAGCGATCGATCGATGGCTGTTAACTGAACCCGATCGAGCGATTCCTTCGCTACTGCTGCTAACTGAAGCTGATCGATTGGATGAACAGTGAGCGGTGGCGTTGCCTCTGGATGAACAGGACCCCGTGGTGTGGTGGAGGGCTGGATGAACAGTAGACGGTGGAGGGGTGCCCGTGGAGGGGTGGTTGAACAGGACCCCGTGGTGTGGAGGGCTGGATGAACAGTAGATGGTGGAGGGGTGATTGAACAGTAGCCGGTGGAGTAGCGTGCGGTGGAGGCTGGATGAACAGGAGCCCGTGGAGGCTGGAGGAGGTCGACGGTGGAGATGAACAGTATCCCGTGGAGTCCCGTTTTGCGGTACGTCACACCCCTCCCGATGAAAAGGACCCCCGTTTCGACCGTAGGAGGTCCGTTTCGTCCGTTTTGCGGTACGCCACACCCCTCCCGATTAACAAGACCCCATTTCGACCGTAGGAGGTCCGTTTCCTCCGTTTTGCAGTATGCCACACCCCTCCCGATCAACAGGACCCCTGTTTCGACCGTAGGAGGTCCGTTTCCTCCGTTCTGCGGTACGCCAGGCCTTGTTTCCATCGCCTGTTCTGTCCAAGCCCTCCCGATGAACACGACCATGCATTCCGTTCCGACCCAGTCGTTTGGCTCCGACGCGTTTCGTTGCCTCCCGATGAACACGACGCATTCCGTTGCCTCCCGATGAACACGACGCATTCCGTTGCCTCCCATGAACACGGCGCATTCCGTTGCCTCCCCATGAACATAACGACGATGCTGTTTCTCCGTTCCGACCCAGCCATGTACACGAGCCCTGGCCGTACGTATGCGCGAGTAGGCGTTCGAGACCCTGCCCATATGTACACATACATGGCCGTATTTTCTTTCTTGCACCCTGGCCGTTGTACGTACTTGTACATGCTATGTGCGTGCCTCTACTACGACACGTGCGCGCCTCTACTATGACACGTGCGCGCCTCTACATCGACCAGTATGTAAGTACACGTTCGCAACTAGAATGAAAACGCTACGTACGCTTCGACCAGGTGGTTCCCGACTGTCAGGCACTTCCTTGCCTGCGAAGATGTAGCTGGTGGGTCCCAGTAGTCAGGGGGGCGAATCGTTTTTTTGGACGCACTTCCTTGCGTGCGAAGGTGTAGCTGCTGGGTCCCAGCAGTCAGGGGGGCGAATCGTCTTTTTTGCCCGGA
>NC_041390.1:85184381-85185220 GCF_002162155.2 Triticum dicoccoides
GGGCGAATCGTTTTTTCCCGGACGTACTTCCTTGCGTGCGAAGATGTAACTGGTGGGTCCCAGCAGTCAGGGGGGCGAATCGTTTTTTTCCCGGACGTACTTCCTTGCGTGCGAAGATGTAGCTGGTGGGTCCCCGCAGTCAGGGGGCGAATCATTTCTTTTGCGAAATACGGTGGCCCGTCCGGTGGGTCCCTGCTGTCAGGTGGAGGAATAATTATTTTGCGCGTAAGAAGGAGACACTTCCTTGCGGCTGCCGTGGACCCAGCTGTCAGCCTCTCCACGTACAGTCCACGTCCGATGGAAGTCGTTCCTTGACCACGTTGACCACGCCGCATCGAGAGAACCAGTGCGGTGGACGACAGCGAGGCCTAGGAAGGGGACGACTGTTGGGTTTCGTAGTAATTTCAAAAAATTTCCTACGCACACGCAAGATCATGGTGATGCATAGCAACGAGAGGGGGAGAGTGTGCTCTACGTACCCTTGTAGATCGACAACGGAAGCGTTAACTTTGGTTGATGTAGTCGTACGTCTCCACGGCCCGACCGATCAAGCACCGAAACTACGGCACCTCCGAGTTCTAGCACACGTTCAGCTCGATGACGATCCCCGGACTCCAATCCAGCAAAGTGTCGGGGAAGAGTTCCGTCAGTACGACGGCGTGGTGACGATCTTGATGTACTACCGTCACAGGGCTTCGCCTAAGCACCGCTACAATATTATCGAGGACTATGGTGGAAGGGGGCACCGCACACGGCTAATAATATGATCACGTGGATCAACTTCTGTCCTTAGGGGTGCCTCTTGCCTCCGTATATAAAGGTTCAAAGGGGGGGGGGCG
>NC_041390.1:85185750-85192664 GCF_002162155.2 Triticum dicoccoides
CCCCCCTTTCCTAGTTGGAATAGGATTCACGGAGGGGGGGGGGGAAGAGGAGAGAGAGGAGGAAGGGGGGCCGGCCCCCTCTCCTTGTCCTATTCGGACCAAGGGGGGAGGGGCGCGCGGCCCATCTCTGGCCACCTCTCCTCTCTTCCACTAAGGCCCACTAAGGCCCATATACCTCCCGGGGGGGTTCCGGTAACCTCCCGGTAATTCGGTAAAATCCCGATTTCACCCGGAACACTTCCGATATCCAAACATAGACTTCCAATATATCAATCTTTATATCTCGACCATTTCGAGACTCCTCATCATGTCCGTGATCACATTCGGGACTCCGAACAACCTTCGGTACATCAAAACGCATAAACTCATAATATAACTGTCATCGAAACCTTAAGCGTGCGGACCCTACGGGTTCGAGAACAATGTAGACATGACCGAGACACGTCTCCGGTCAATAACCAATAGCGGGACCTGGATGCCCATATTGGTTCCTACATATTCTACGAAGATCTTTTATCGGTCAGACCGCATAACAACATACATTGTTCCCTTTGTCATCGGCATGTTACTTGCCCGAGATTCGATCGTCGGTATCCCATACCTAGTTCAATCTCGTTACCGGCAAGTCTCTTTACTCGTTCCGTAATACATCATCCCACAACTAACTCATTAGTTGCAATGCTTGCAAGGCTTCAGTGATGTGCATTACCGAGAGGGCCCAGAGATACCTCTCCGACAATCGGAGTGACAAATCCTAATCTCGAAATACGCCAACCCAACATGTACCTTTGGAGACACCTGTAGAGCTCCTTTATAATCACCCAGTTACGTTGTGACGTTTGGTAGCACACAAAGTGTTCCTCTGGCAAACGGGAGTTGCATAATCTCATAGTCATAGGAACATGTATAAGTCATGAAGAAAGCAATAGCAACATACTAAACGATCGGGTGCTAAGCTAATGGAATGGGTCATGTCAATCAGATCATTCAACTAATGATGTGATCCTGTTAATCAAATAACAACTCTTTGTCCATGGTTAGGAAACATAACCATATTTGATTAACGAGCTAGTCAAGTAGAGGCATACTAGTGACACTCTGTTTGTCTATGTATTCACACATGTATTATGTTTCCGGTTAATACAATTCTAGCATGAATAATAAACTTTTATCATGATACAAGGAAATAAATAATAACTTTATTATTGCCTCTAGGGCATATTTCCTTCAGTCTCCCACTTGCACTAGAGTCAATAATCTAGATTACACAGTAATGATTCTAACACCCATGGAGCCTTGGTGCTGATCATGTTTTGCTCGTGGAAGAGGCTTAGTCAACGGGTCTGCAACATTCAGATCCGTATGTATCTTGCAAATCTCTATGTCTCCCACCTGGACTAGATCCCGGATGGAATTGAAGCGTCTCTTAATGTGCTTGGTTCTCTTGTGAAATCTGGATTCCTTCGCCAAGGCAATTGCACCAGTATTGTCACAAAAGATTTTCGTTGGACCCGATGCACTAGGTATGGCACCTAGATCGGATATGAACTCCTTCATCCAGACTCCTTCATTCGCTGCTTCCAAAGCAGCTATGTATTCCGCTTCACACGTAGATCCCGCCATGACGCTCTGTTTAGAACTGCACCAACTGACAGCTCCACCGTTTAATGTAAACACGTATCCGGTTTGCGATTTAGAATCGTCCGGATCAGTGTCAAAGCTTGCATCAACGTAACCGTTTACAATGAGCTCTTTGTCACCTCCATATACGAGAAACATATCCTTAGTCCTTTTTAGGTACTTCAGGATGTTCTTGACCGCTGTCCAGTGATCCACTCCTGGATTATTTTGGTACCTCCCTGCTAGACTTATAGCAAGGCACACATCAGGTCTGGTACACAACATTGCATACATGATAGAGCCTATGGCTGAAGCATAGGGAACATCTTTCATTTTCTCTCTATCTTCTGCAGTGGTCGGGCATTGAGTCTGACTCAACTTCACACCTTGTAACACAGGCAAGAACCCTTTCTTTGCTTGATCCATTTTGAACTTCTTCAAAATCTTGTCAAGGTATGTGCTTTGTGAAAGTCCAATTAAACGTCTTGATCTATCTCTATAGATCTTTATGCCTAATATGTAAGCAGCTTCACCGAGGTCTTTCATTGAAAAACTCTTGTTCAAGTATCCCTTTATGCTATCCAGAAATTCTATATCATTTCCAATCAGTAATATGTCATCCACATATAATATCAGAAATGCTACAGAGCTCCCACTCACTTTCTTGTAAATACAGGCTTCTCCAAAAGTCTGTATAAAACCAAATGCTTTGATCACACTATCAAAGCGTTTATTCCAACTCCAAGAGGCTTGCACCAGTCCATAAATGGATCGCTGGAGCTTGCACACTTTGTTAGCTTCCTTTGGATCGACAAAACCCTCTGGTTGCATCATATACAACTCTTCTTCCAGAAATCCATTCAGGAATGCAGTTTTGACATCCATCTGCCAAATTTCATAATCATAAAATGTGGCAATTGCTAACATGGTTCGGACAGACTTAAGCATCGCTACGGGTATTAAGGTCTCATCGTAGTCAATCCCTTGAACTTGCCGAAACCCTTTTGCGACAAGTCGAGCTTTGCAGACAGTAATATTACCGTCGACGTCAGTCTTCTTCTTGAAGATCCATTTATTCTCAATTGCTTGCCGATCATTGGGCAAGTCAGCCAAAGTCCACACTTTGTTCTCATACATGGATCCCATCTCAGATTTCATGGCTTCAAGCCATTTTGCGGAATCTGGGCTCACCATCGCTTCTTCATAGTTCGTAGGTTCATCATGATCTAGTAGCATGACTTCCAGAACAGGATTACCGTACCACTCTGGCGCGGATCTTACTCTGGTTGATCTACGAGGTTCAGTAGTATCTTGTTCTGAAGTTTCATGATCATTATCATTAGCTTCCTCACTAATTGGTGTAGGTGTCATAGAAACAGTTTTCTGTGATGCACTACTTTCCAATAAGGGAGCAGGTACAGTTACCTCGTCAAGTTCTACTTTCCTCCCACTCACTTCTTTCGAGAGAAACTCCTTCTCTAGAAAGTTTCCGAACTTAGCAACAAAAGTCTTGCCTTCGGATCTGTGATAGAAGGTGTATCCAATAGTCTCCTTTGGATATCCTATGAAGACACATTTCTTCGATTTGGGTTCGAGCTGATCAGGTTGAAGCTTTTTCATATAAGCATCGCAGCCCCAAACTTTCAGAAACGACAACTTTGGTTTCTTGCCAAACCATAGTTCATAAGGCGTCGTCTCAACGGATTTTGATGGTGCCCTATTTAACGTGAATGCGGCCGTCTCCAAAGCATAACCCCAAAACGATAGCGGTAAATCAGTAAGAGACATCATAGATCACACCATATCTAGTAAAGTACAATTACGACATTCGGACACACCATTACGCTGTGGTGTTCCGGGTGGTGTGAGTTGCGAAACTATTCCGCATTGTTTCAAATGTACACCAAACTCGTAACTCAAATATTCTCCTCCACGATCAGATCGTAGAAACTTTATTTTCTTGTTACGATGATTTTCAACTTCACTCTGAAATTCTTTGAACTTTTCAAATGTTTCAGACTTATGTTTCATTAAGTAGATATACCCATATCTGCTTAAGTCATCTGTGAAGGTGAGAAAATAAGATATCCATCACAAGCCTCAACATTCATCGGACCACATACATCTGTATGTATGATTTCCAACAAATCTATTGCTCTCTCCATAGTACCGGAGAACGGCGTTTTAGTCATCTTGCCCATGAGGCACGGTTCGCAAGTACCAAGTGATTCATAATCAAGTGGTTCCAAAAGTCCATCAGTATGGAGTTTCTTCATGCGCTTTACACCGATATGACCTAAACGGCAGTGCCACAAATAAGTTGCACTATCATTATCAACTCTGCATCTTTTGGCTTCAACATTATGAATATGTGTGTCACTACTATCGAGATTCAATAAGAATAGACCATTCTTCAAGGGTGCATGACCATAAAATATATTACTCATATAAATAGAACAACCATTATTCTCCGATTTAAATGAATAACTGTCTCGCATCAAACAAGATCCAGATATAATGTTCATGCTTAACGCTGGCACCAAATAACAATTATTTAGGTCTAATATTAATCCCGAAGGTAGATGTAGAGGTAGCGCGCCGACCGCGATCACATCGACTTTGGAACCGTTTCCCACGCGCATCATCACCTCGTCCTTAGCCAATCTTCGCTTAATCCGTAGTCCCTGTTTTGAGTTGCAAATATTAGCAACAGAACCAGTATCAAATACCTAGGTGCTACTGCGAGCATTAGTAAGGTACACATCAATAACATGTATATCACATATACCTTTGTTCACCTTGCCATCCTTCTTATCCGCCAAATACTTGGGGCAGTTCCGCTTCCAGTGACCAGTCTACTTGCAGTAGAAGCACTCAGTTTCAAGCTTAGGTCCAGACTTGGGTTTCTTCTCTTGAGCAGCAACTTGCTTGCTGTTCTTCTTGAAGTTCCCCTTCTTCTTCCCTTTGCCCTTTTTCTTGAAACTAGTGGTCTTGTTGACCATCAACACTTGATGCTCCTTCTTGATTTCTACCTCCGCAACTTTCAGCATTGCGAAGAGCTCGGGAATAGTCTTATTCATCCCTTGCATATTATAGTTCATCACGAAGCTCTTGTAGCTTGGTGGAAGTGATTGGAGAATTCTGTCAATGATGCTATCATCCGGAAGATTAACTCCCAGTTGAATCAAGTGATTACAATACCCAGACATCTTGAGTATATGCTCACTGACAGAACTGTTCTCCTCCATCTTGCAGCTATAGAACTTACTGGAGACTTCATATCTCTCAATCCGGGCATTTGCTTGAAATATTAACTTCAACTCCTGGAACATCTCATATGCCCCATGACGTTCAAAACGTCGTTGAAGTCCTGGTTCTAAGCCGTAAAGCATGGCACATTGAACTATCGAGTAGTCATCAGCTTTGCTCTGCCAGACGTTCATAACATCTGGTGTTGCTCCAGCAGTAGGCCTGGCACCCAGCGGTGCTTCCAGGACGTAATTCTTCTGTGTAGCAATGAGGATAATCCTCAAGTTACGGACCCAGTCCGTGTAATTGCTACCATCATCTTTCAACTTTGCTTTCTCAAGGAACGCATTAAAATTCAACGGAACAACAACACGGGCCATCTATCTACAATCAAACATACATAAGCAAGATACTATCAGGTACTAAGTTCATGATAAATTTAGGTTCAATTAATCATATTACTTAAAGAACTCCCACTTAGATAGACATCCCTCTAATCCTCTAAGTGATTACGTGATCCAAGTCAACTAAACCATGTCCGGTCATCACGTGAGATGGAGTAGTTTCATTGGTGAACATCACTATGTTGATCATATCTACTATGTGATTCACGCTCGACCTTTCGATCTCCGTGTTCCGAGGCCATATCTGTATATGCTTGGCTCGTCAAGTATAACCTGAGTATTCTGCATGTGCAACTATTTTGCACCCGTTGTATTTGAATGTAGAGCCTATCACACCCGATCACGTGGTGTCTCAGCATGAAGAACTTTCGCAACGGTGCATACTCAGGGAGAACACTTCTTGATAATTAGTGAGAGATCATCTTATAATGCTACCGTCAATCAAATCAAGATAAGATGCATAAAAGATAAACATCACATGCAATCAATATACGTGATATGATATGGCCATCATCATCTTGTGCTTGTGATCTCCATCTCCGATGCACCGTCGTGATCACCATCATCACCGGGGCGACACCTTGATCTCCATCATAGCATCGTTGTCGTCTCGCCAATCTTATGCTTCCACGACTATCGCTACCGCTTAGTGATAAAGTAAAGCATTACAGCGCAATTGCATTGCATACAATAAAGCGACAACCATATGGCTCCTGCCAGTTGCCGATAACTCGGTTACAAAACATGATCATCTCATACAATAAAATTTAGCATCATGTCTTGACCATATCACATCACAACATGCCCTGCAAAAACAAGTTAGACGTCCTCTACTTTGTTGTTGCATGTTTTACGTGGCTGCTACGGGCTTAAGCAAGAACCAATCTTACCTACGCATCAAAACCACAACGATAGTTTGTCAAGTTGGTGCTGTTTTAACCTTCACAAGGCCCGGCGTAGCCACACTCGGTTCAACTAAAGTTGGAGAAACTATCACCCGCAAGCCACCTATGTGCAAAGCACGTCGGGAGAACCGGTCTCGCGTAAGCGTACGCGTAATGTCGGTCCGGGCCGCTTCGTCCAACAATACTGCCGAACCAAAGTATGACATGCTGGTAAGCAGTATGACTTATATCACCCACAACTCACTTGTGTTCTACTCGTGCATATAACATCAACACATAAAACCTAGGCTCGGATGCCACTGTTGGGTTTTGTAGTAATTTCAAAAAATTTCCTACGCACACGCAAGATCATGGTGATGCATAGCAACGAGAGGGGGAGAGTGTGCTCTACGTACCCTTGTAGATCGACAACGGAAGCGTTAACTTTGGTTGATGTAGTCGTACGTCTCCACGGCCCGACCGATCAAGCACCGAAACTACGGCACCTCCGAGTTCTAGCACACGTTTAGCTCGATGACGATCCCCGGACTCCGATCCAGCAAAGTTTCGGGGAAGAGTTCCGTCAGTACGACGGCGTGGTGACGATCTTGATGTACTACCGTCGCAGGGCTTCGCCTAAGCACCGCTACAATATTATCGAGGACTATGGTGGAAGGGGGCACCGCACACGGCTAAGAATATGATCACGTGGATCAACTTCTGTCCTTAGGGGTGCCTCTTGCCTCCGTATATAAAG
>NC_041390.1:85192953-85202865 GCF_002162155.2 Triticum dicoccoides
CCCCCTTTCCTAGTTGGAATAGGATTCGCGGAGGGGGGGAAAGAGGAGAGAGAGGAGGAAGGGGGGCCGGCCCCCTCTCCTTGTCCTATTCGGACCAAGGGGGGGAGGGGCACGCGGCCCATCTCTGGCCACCTCTCCTCTCTTCCACTAAGGCCCACTAAGGCCCATATACCTCCCGAGGGGGGGGGGGTTCCGGTAACCTCCCGGTAATCCGGTAAAATCCCGATTTCACCCGGAACACTTCCGATATCCAAACATAGGCTTCCAATATATCAATCTTTATGTCTCGACCATTTCGAGACTCCTCGTCATGTCCGTGATCACATCCGGGACTCCGAACAACCTTCGGTGTATCAAAACGCATAAACTCATAATATAACTGTCATCGAAACCTTAAGCGTGCGGACCCTACGGGTTCGAGAACAATGTAGACATGACCGAGACACGTCTCCGGTCAATAACCAATAGCGGGACCTGGATGCCCATATTGGTTCCTACATATTCTACGAAGATCTTTTATCGGTCAGACCGCATAACAACATACGTTGTTCCCTTTGTCATCGGCATGTTACTTGCCCGAGATTCGATCGTCGGTATCCCATACCTAGTTCAATCTCGTTACCGGCAAGTCTCTTTACTCGTTCCGTAATACATCATCCCGCAACTAACTCATTAGTTGCAATGCTTGCAAGGCTTCAGTGATGTGCATTACCGAGAGGGCCCAGAGATACCTCTCCAACAATCGGAGTGACAAATCCTAATCTCGAAATACGCCAACCCAACATGTACCTTTGGAGACACCTGTAGAGCTCCTTTATAATCACCCAGTTACGTTGTGACGTTTGGTAGCACACAAAGTGTTCCTCTGGCAAATGGGAGTTGCATAATCTCATAGTCATAGGAACATGTATAAGTCATGAAGAAAGCAATAGTAACATACTAAACGATCGGGTGCTAAGCTAATGGAATGGGTCATGTCAATCAGATCATTCAACTAATGATGTGATCCCGTTAATCAAATAACAACTCTTTGTTCATGGTTAGGAAACATAACCATCTTTGATTAACGAGCTAGTCAAGTAGAGGCATACTAGTGACACTCTGTTTGTCTATGTATTCACACATGTATTATGTTCCCGGTTAATACAATTCTAGCATGAATAATAAACTTTTATCATGATACAAGGAAATAAATAATAACTTTATTATTGCCTCTAGGGCATATTTCCTTCAACGACACGGAGCCGGGGAAGACACGGCAGTGGATGCACACGCGGAGAGGAGTACGAGAGTTCACTGGTTCGGCTGCGCTGCCATCGCCGCAGAATAACAGGGGGTGTTGGTGAGTGGAGGGATGGCCTGGCCAGCAGTGGGAGTAGTAGGGGGCGGTGAGGCCTCCGCAGCAGCACAGCCGGCCACGGGAGGCAGGAGCAGGCGGCACGACTGGCGCTGCTTTGGGCGGCTAGAGCAAGAAGACCAGAGGTTGAAGAAGCACGACGGCCGTTGGATGGACATCGTACGGTCACTGCAGCTAGAATCATTTATATTGACTAAGTTGACAAAGCCCTTGGTACGTCAACTTAGTAGGCCCACATGTCAGCTTCCGAAACAGTGTGCCCCAGATGTTAGGGGGAGGAATCATTTTTTGGGCGGGTGAAGCTAGAATATCCGAGATTGAAGAAGAAGCACGGCATCCGTTGAATGGACATCCAACAACCACTGCTGCTAAAACCGTGTGTTGACTATAAGTTGACAAAGCCTTGCATACACGTCAACTCTGTTTTTTAGGGACGCGTCAACTTAGTAAGGCCAGAAGTGTGTGGCAGAGAACTTATAGCCTATTTGAGATTTGTAAAAATGTGTATCCCATTTTTGAATTCTAATGGAATTTACTACAGCTCATTTACAGTTTGTTAAAAGTACAACCTATTTCAACCAACCGTTCAAAACAGAATTTAATAAAATTTCCCACATTTTGATGGGATCCGAAATATTTTTATCCTGAAATTTCTAGTCAGATTAAATACAATTTCAATATAAATTTATATTACATAAAAATCCAACGAAACATTGCTCTCGCAACAATTAATGAAATTAAAATTTTCAATATTCAAAAATAATATTTTATAAAGTAATCACGTGTTTGGTGCATTTTTTTATAGTTACTGCCCAGTTTTTATAATTACATCTCATTTATTATTTCTTAAAGCCCATTTTCTTGTTAAGCCTAATGCATCCCTCCTAGGAAAGATTTGCAGCCCAGCGGGGCAGAGAATAACAACTTGACCTTACCTGGGTATTCCTAAAAAAAGTATAGTTGGGCTAGCCATTTTCAGCTTGAAAAAAATTAATATCTGGGCTGGATATCTGGCCTGGGTTAGACGGGCCACAACCCGCCCAGTTAATACCTTCAGCGATGTTTTCGTTGTTGTTCAGAGGAGAAAAATTAATATCTGGGCTAAACATCGAAAAACTCTGTAGTGCTCACACCTCAAAAACACAAATTCTGCTCGAGCTGCTTGGTCCTAGCTGTCGGCCGCTTCTTGTGCAATTCTCTCATTTATTGAACTACATAGGTTAACAATGGTGTGGGACCATGATGTTAGGAAACCAGAAGGAAGCAAAATAAATTATAGTTATATATATATATATATATATATATATATATATATATATATATATATATATATATATATATATATACAATAAGGAGGCACTTGCGTACGTGAGGCTATGGACCTGGTGGGTCCCCATTGTCATCCTCTCCAAGTAAAGTCATCTCCTCGCCCGCGCGCGCTTTCCGCCCGAAACAGTCAGCGCCGCCCTCCCCGCTTCCCGGTGCAGGCGATTGCTCTGCCTTCAAACGACACAAGTATCGTCCGTCCGTCCATCTGCCGCCCACATTAATGATACACGATTGCCGAGGCGGCTACTCCGGCGCCACACGTCCGTCCCTCCGCCCGCCCACCATTGCTATATAAACTACTGCGCCGGCCATAGCCGCAGTCATCCACATCCGTTCCCTTTCTCCTGTCCACACCATTATTGCCCACCATGGCTTCCTCGCACTCCAGCGCTCTTCGGGATGGGCGGACGACGGACCACAAGGATATGGCAGCCATTGCTGCCGACCGGCTGGCCGGCAGGCAGCTGGAGGACGACGACGTCCCAATGGAGAACATGGTAGTCGATGATCCGGCGCCAACCCCCTCCTCCGCGCCATCCTCGCCGGTGCATTGCACCATGACCATCGGCGAGACCCGTGCCCAATATATGGATAGGGTGAGGCAGATGCATGAGGAGCAGTTCCGGGAGGCGTAGGCCAATGCCGCCTACAACCACCACCTCCTCGAGGAGCACCTGCAGGCGGAGGAGCAGATCACCGCGGAGCGGGCGGAGCAGGAGGCGCTGCTCGACTCGTACCGCTCCGCCCGCAAGGGCCGCCTCGAGCGCTGGCGGTACCACATGCAGGCGATGGAGGCTGCGGACGCCTACAAAGAAGCTAGCAAAGAGGGCGATGAAGCGGGCGAGGCGCTGTTTGGCGAGACCGAGGATGAGGCAGAGGACAATGCCGGCTCCAACGATTCCCCGCTCCGCTGGCGTCGACGAGGCCCTGCTCCACCGAGGCCCCGCAGCGCCAACAACAAGGCAGAGGACACCGCCGGCTCCGCCGAGGCCCCACCCCACCAACAAAGAGGCAGAGGACACCACCGGCTCCGTCGAGGCCCCGCCCCGCCAACAATGAGGCAGAGGACATCATCGGCTCCGCCAAGGCTCCGCCCGCTGCCAACAAGGCCGCGCCACACAGAAAATGAGGAAGAGTAGAACATGGTAGGTCGCTGCCGCTCGGGTCCAAGTAAGGACACCGCTGCTACCCTCCGGTTGAAGCCAAGCTAGGTGGGTTGACCATTGACGGACGGTTAGCTTCTTGGCGGCGACGTGGAGTCGGAGAGCTGCGCTGGAGAAGAACATTGCTTCTACTTAACTGCTGGTGTAGTTGGCTGACTAACACGTGGGCCCAACAGGCCACATGTCAGTTACGCAACTGCACCTGCAGTTAAGTCACTGAAGCTTCTGTTCGGCTCAGCGGGACACATGTGGGTAGCTTTGGTTAATTAATTATACCTCCAGCGCATCCCTTTTTAGTTGAAAAATGTATGGAATGTAATGAAATCCGGCATGTTTATATGAAATCCGACCATGTATGAATGAATTTATTTCGATTAGTTCGAATTCCTGTATCACTGGCATTGGATGAACATGCAAAACAATACGTACTAGCATTATTCCCAGGGTGATCACCTCGTTTGCAGCAGTTTCACATGTACTCCCTCCGGTCCTTTCTAGTCTGCATACAAGTTTTGTCTGCAGTCAAAGTATCTCTACTTTGACCAATCTTATACAAAAAAAGTATGCACTTTCACAATGTGCAAAGTAAAAAGTAACAGAAGGAGTACAAAGAGTTTGAGCAGCTTTTTAGCGTTTCTGTACATTGCAATCAAACACACAGGCCTGGCAATTCATAGAGAACATTCAAAACAATCGATGATTATGCATCTCAGCGACTCACATGTTAGAGGCAATATTTACTTCACAACTAAAGAATAAAGAAAAAAATGATCGATGCTGCTGACAGCAAAGGGAGTCCCATTCGAAAATATCAAACGCATGTCTTGCTAAAATCAATGAGCAAAATTTGACAAGGTTGTCCCATTCCAAAATATCAAATGCCTACGATTGTGGAATGGGCAGGGTTTGCTATCAGTTCAGACATTGACATGGCACCTCGTGCTAAATAAACCAGCTGTTCTTTTTGTGCAGTTCCACCAAAATCAACCAAATTCGTGCGTAACTTGTATGATTTCTCCCTTATATGTTGCAACGCCTTGAACTTATCGACACCTCCTTTCTTGTGGTGGAAATGAATGATTCGATGTATTCATGAACATTTTGTGCAGTTCCCATTGAAATCAAGCTGAGCACCCCTGTTTGCACAAATACAAAAAAGTGATTAGTATAAAGCAAACTGTACTATGAATTGACAGTTTCAATAGGCACATACATGGTCCATGTAGAGCACACTATTAAAAAATGGAACTCACCAGAAAGAATCCTAGAACAACATTGTACTCGCGCATCATAGCAAAAAGATGGAGATTTGTCAGTCCTTCTAAGCTGAAGTTAGTTTGGTCTTGTGGGGAGTAATGTAACCATCCTTCAACTGCTCCTTCTGATGAGAAGATAGACAAGGCTTCTTCATCCTGGCATAATCGGAACTAGTCACTTCACGCACTCCATATTCTTCTTCAGAGGAAGATGATCCTGTTGTGCAAAGACAAGAGGACTACTAAATGCTAGCATCCCTGTTTGCTCGAAAAAAAGGAAATGAAATATTTAAAACAACACAGATGAAGTACTTCTCAAGGACAATACCACTTTTTCATGACAGTATCTAAACAGTAGCACAACACCAATAGAGATGACAAAGCTCAATCATATGGATGAAATCAGTGGGCGAGTACCAACCTTTGTCAGGAGGCTTATTGTGTAGAGCATACAGATGAAGCACTTCTCCGGAACCATCTGTTGCTATCTACGGTGGTGGCCATGCTTACTATATACTCCTCGATTAGTTTAATGTTTCCAACATCTTCTTGTGCAGTTCCACTAAAATATATGGTATCTTCAAAGAAGATCCCTGTTTGCACAAGTTGAGATAATTACATATTACACTAAGAGTGGCATCAAATCAGTGGCAAAACAATTGCTTGTTCCAGCCGTAGCAATAAATTAAGATGCAAAACTATATCATTACTTGTGTCATCACAGTTCCAGTGCTTCATTACAGCACCGAGAGTTGATTTTTGTTTTTCTTCCGCTTGTTCTTCCCCTTCATCACTTGGTTCAATAACAGACAAGCTTCGCCTTCAATGTAAGATTTGGTATGTCAATTAGGGAGCACAAGTATAGTACTAAACTTAATTTTCTGATGAAAGTGACAAAATATAGGCCAGCAGTTGTGAAATATCCTTATCTTACCTCAATGGGATATTACGGTGCACATACAGATTGGAAGTCTTGTCTCCATTTGTGCAATTCACTAAAATCAAGCAACATTATCATACAAGTAGCACAACATATGAAAGCACACTGCATAATCATGTGAAAGAAGGCTAGTACTGACCTCTCATGATGCGGAATTCAAACAACTCACAAGAAGAAGATCTGAACCAAATTCGCCTTAATGGATAGGAAGTAAGATCTCCTGTTGTGCAGTTCCACTAAGATCAAGCAATCAAGCAACGTTGTCGGTGTGACATTTTGGTTGAACTGCACAAAACACTCTTAAAACAAAAGTGTTTTGTGCAGTGCAACAAAAGGTCACAATGGCAACGAGGTGAAGTAGATAACCCTGTTTACACAGAGGTGCAAAGGAAACAATTAGTGGTCAATAACGGTGGATGACACAGAAGCCAACAAAAAGAAGTATCTACCTTATCTAAATGGGAAAGAAAGCAAGAGTAGCATTTCTCAAACGGTGGCATTGATTAATATTAACATAGAGATTATATTAACAATAAAATTCATTAAACATGTAATTTGCTTTTAACTGTGGCATTGCATCAATTTTCCAGCGGCATTATTAGAGGGTGTTTGTTTACAGGGACATTTTGGTGTAGGGACTAAAAAAACTCTGTGTCAGTCCCATCTAAACCAAACAGGAGGGACTTTTAGGGACTAAAAGTGGGCATTTGGGACTAAAGAAAGAAGACCCCGAGGGAGTCTTTTTGGGACTTTTTCCAACAGTTGCCCCTGCCACGCATCCCACCTTGTCTCTATTAGTTCATTACTAGGGGTAACATGGTCTTTTAGCATGTCATTTAATAACCTCTAGTCCATGTTTTGTCCCTGGAACCAAGCAGGTAGGGACTAGGTAGTTTTTAACCAAACAGGGCCTTAGATTAACAACAGCTAATGAGTTGCACGGGACAGTGGACGCACCAGCACCATGTGCATCTACCGATGTACTGTGGTCATGCACAGTCTGTTGCAACAAAGAACAAACAACCAAGGAGCATATTTGTGTTGGTCCCAGTTTTGTTATCTTCAGACACCTTTCCCTGTGTGAGCGCAGCAAATCTAGTCCTGCTCAAACTCTACAGCCTTGTCCCTTCCTTTCCTTTTTGAACTAGTACTTTCGCCCCTTCCTTTCATCTTTGAACCATGTCCTAGATTTATGCGATACAACTTTCCCCACTACTTTCCCCCATTCCTTTCCTATTTGAACCACGTCCTAGATTCATGCTATACAACTTTCCCCCTTCATTTTCTCTTTGAACCACGTCCTAGATTCATGCTATATACAACTTTTCCCACTACTTTCCCCCACTCCTTTCCTCTTTGAACCACGTCCTAGATTCATGGTATACATGCAGCTAGAGCAATGCATGTGGAGTAAGTAAATTATACCTTAAGGTTCTTAGGGCGTGGTTCGGTGGGCGACGGGACATCGGCGAAGAAGAAGGGGTCGGAGGCCCTCCCGCGCCGCTGGGTGGAAAGTGAACAGCTACGCCGGTAGTCCCTCGCCGATAGCGACATCGTTAAGCCTCCTTCCCTTCCTGGCGGACGGATCCTGCCGGCTCTTTGAGCAGCAGTGAGGGGAGAGAGAGGCCAACAAAGTCTTGTTTAGATCTGGAGAGGGGCGAGAGGGTGTGAACAGAGCAACTACTCCCTTCGTTCCAAATTACTCGTCGAAGAAATGGATGTATCTAGAACTAAAATACATCTAGATACATCCATACCTGCGACAAGTAATTCGGAACGGAGGGAGAGGGCGAGAGAGTTTGAAGAGAGCACCTACAAGCGCTGAGGCTCCAGCGTGTATATATATACTGGAGAGAGAGTGTGAATCGTGCAAACCCTAGAAAGCATTTTGACCAGTCAAAGAATCCTCCTGGCATAAATTATGCTCAAGTGTAGTTATCGAACCCGAGACCTCAAGTTAGAATGTGCAACGGGACCAAGGTGCGTGTGTGTGTGTGTTTAACAGCATGTGTGTGTTAGAGAGAGCGACAGACCGACCTACTCCTACAAAGAGATGTTGTGTAGTGTACGATTTTAGCCACGAGAGTCGATGCATCCTCTCGTTTCCGGGCGTGTCCGGTAGGGACATGCGGACAGCTGCCACGCCCGCTCCTGGCCAGCTTGGCCCACCCAAAGCCCCTTCATCGCCCGCGCGCGCTTCCCGCCCGAAACGGTCAGCGCCGCTCCAAAGAATCAGTGCCGCATTCATGCCCGGGCAGAGCGTACGCGACCTCTCACTGGCATAAGAGTGATGGTTACTGCTGGGTCTATGTGATTTGACGGCTCATTGGTCTTTATTATTGAGGTGGTAGGACTGCTGGATGTCCCACGCTTTCGGCGAAAGGAGGTACTACTACTAGATTACAATTTTCTCCATTCTTACAGTGGAGGCATGCAAGAGTAGTGAAAACACGCAGGCTCAGTGATTACATGGCCTAGCTCACACTATCACCGTGCGACACCTAACTCTTTACATAGTACTCCCTCCGTTCCTAAATATTACTAGATGAGTCCCTGCGCGTTGCCGCGGAACAGCGGTATATCTCTCTGCGCAAAATTATCGATTTCATAGAACTAAAAAAACTCTATAACCGCATGACAAATGTGGTAGCCAAACTAAATAAACTCCCATCATCATTTAGATCATCCCATGTAAGGAAAAAAGATCAGCCAACTCCTACTGCATAATGGGATTATATTTTTCTTTTTGACATGTTAATGGGACTTAAAAGCTCACTTACATGCATGCTACTGGTGCATGCTTGCATGCAGACATGTTGATGTGATTTAAAACCCACTCACATGCATGTGCCGCGGTATTTCTGCATGCTTGCATGTGGCTTAGTGCGGAGCCTCTCAACATCTAGATCAGACGGCTATTATGGACTGATTTACTTCATCTAACGGCTACATCAATTTTGATGATGTGGCTCAAGGAGAGGATAGAGAATTCCTAGTAGTGGGGGCTAGCTATTACTAGTACATAAGTCTTTGTAGAGACTCCACTACATACGGAACAAAATGAATGAATCTACACTTAAAATGCATCTATATACATCCGCATGTGGTTCATGGTGAAATCTCTACAAAGACTTATATTTAGGAATGGGGGAGACGACATACTAAGCAAGCTTCTCCTCATTGTGCGAGTTGACGGGACACATCAAAAGTACTCCAGTGTATAGAGCCTTGCCTCTAAGGTAGGCCCCACATGGTTTACCTCTTTTTTTAACATAACATGTCAAGTCGCAATTTGTTTTTTCACCTGTGGTAGACGATCCTCCCTCCACCAAGTGGACAACCAGTACACGTGCCAAATTACCACATGGGCTACCTTTTTCGTACAGAAATGAGCTCCACAGTGTACCCGCACGGGTGTGGTTGGGAAAGAGACGGGAGTACGTGCGCCGTGCATGCACCTCTTCTCTTCGTGCACGTCCCCCCACCTACGTGGGTGTCTGTGAGAGATACAAACCGCATTCGTGAGTCTTTTTTGTTTTGGGGTGGGGGTGGGGTGGGGGGTTGATTTCGTAAATTATTTGTGGGAATACGTGTCGATGACATCTCAAACAAAATTTTGCATGCAATGTGTGTGAAATGGAGGCCTATCGATATCATACATAGAGGGTCGGGCAATCCACGAAAAGAGAGGGAGGGGTCATAGCTATCGATAGAGTCGAAGAGAGGATCAAGTGGGTGGGTGCGAGATCGATGAAGAGAGCCATCAAAATTGTGTGTGTGTGCAAGTCAAAGATATAGGGCGACTGGCCTACCGGAATGTTAGAGGGCACATGTCAAGTTTGTGTGTGGCAGGGAGACATGACTAGA
>NC_041390.1:85203193-85206026 GCF_002162155.2 Triticum dicoccoides
CATGACTAGAGCGCTCGATGTATCGGTGTGTGTGTGGGGGGGGGGGAGGGGTAGGCAGAGGCCTAACTATAGAGGTAGAATGACTCGTATATGTGTTGAGAAGGAGAGACCCAGCTATGTCTTGAGGGAGATCGGTCGACATCCATACATAACTGAAGGGCAGGAAATATGATGGGACAGAGAGAGAGAGAGAGAGAGGAGAGAGGGAGGGAGGGAGAGGGAGGGAGAGGGGTAGAGTGTTGGATGGGTGATGGAGTTGCTTCTCGAAGATGGTGGGAGAGGCCTACTAGACAAACTGAGGGTGGAACTGCAATGTTATCAATAAGAGTGGGGATGTGTTTCTGTGTGTGCCTGTGCGTGATAGATCTGTCGGGACGCATCCATGGATGATGAAGGGGAACCATGTGTTTGGTAAGCAAACCTAACTAGATCGGTAGATCAATTGTTGTTTGTCGGAGGAAGGGAGAGACACAACTAATGAGGTAGATCGATTGACGTGTGGGTAAAAACGAGTTATAAGGAACTAGCTAGCTATATGTATAGCGAGAGATCGGTCGGTGTACGTCCATTTGTTAGAGGCAAATAAGGCCCAGCGAGACGGATAAACAGAGAGAATGGAGCTAGGAGGTGGTGCGAGAGGCCCAACTACTAGCTAGATACGGGGAGGAGTGTGCGGTTGTGAGATCGATGAAAAGAGGGGCGAGAGTTTACACGTGTGTCTGACCGTATGAGAGACACGAGGCAAGGACACATAAAGGAGGAGATTGAAGGTGTGTGTGTATGTTGTAGGCAGGCATCGCTGGAGAGCTTTATCGATCGGTGTGTGTCAGAAAGGAGTTGTGGAGACTCTGGGAGAACGACCTAAAGAAAAAAAATGAATGTGCCCGGTGTATAGAATGCCGAGGGAGGGGGAGGGCGAGGAGGGCGTGTGCATGCACGAGAGAAAGTTAGTGGTAGCTACAAAGGTTAGAGGATTGTGTGGGTGTAAGAGACTAACAAAGATCATAATTTGATATGAAAGCGGATTCATATATTTGAATAGGAGATCATATTGTTTTAAACATTTCATGCATGAATATAGCGGTGATACACATGCTGTGCACATGTTATACCATAATGTGATAATGCATGGCGTTTGCAACTCACAGCTAAATGCCGAACAATCTAAACCATACTATACATCAAACAATCTCACGTTTTATTTGAATTTGTGATAATGTGTGGCGTTTGCAGCTTACAACTAAATATCGAACAATCTAAACAATAGTATATATCGAACATTCTCACATTTTATTTGAATTTGTGGTAATGTGTGGTGTTTGCAACTCACATCTAAATACTTGTAGGCGTAGGGGGCGGGGCACCATATATAATGTGATAAACACGTTATACATATGAGATATGGTTTAGATTATGAAGATCTAGCTAGAGCTAGAAATGTAATGTGACTTGAAATCAAAATAAAGTGGATTCAAAAAATCTAGTTCGAGTTCATATAGTACACATAGTTCATATGTAACTCGAGACTAATCATGTGGTGTGCTGTGAAGATAATACACAAACGATGGTTTAACTTGACAATAATGATGATTGTAGATCTTATTAAAACAGAGAAACGAATTCAAATGCTTTGACTTCACAACAATCATTACTGTAGATCTTATTCAAATAGAGAAACAAATTCAAATTTAGTTCATATTGAAGCGGTAGTATATACGTTTGGAATGCACTAAAACATTCATTTGAGTAGTAGGTTGCATGCATTATACACGTAGCGAAATATTTTAATTGAACATAACATGAATTCAAAGTTTTGAATGACATTTGTAGTGTGCATTAATTTCGTACAGTACACGTTAGGCTTGTCCGGAAATTTCAACCCGCGCCTTGTTAGCCCGAAATATTTAAGATATATCTTTGTCTCGTTGTGCTCCGACAACTCCCTCCATCTCAACCCGCACCTTGCTATTCCGAAATTACAACGCGCGCGAAAACTCCCACCTCCTGTGAAATCCCGACACGTGAAATGCCCGTGGTACCCCTGAACTGAAAGAACCGCCTCAAATCGGTGGGGGTACTTTCGTAACTTACCCCACATTTCGGACAAGCGCGTCTCTAAGCCATGGTTCCCCACTGCCATCGCATCCGCCCACCCATTCGTACACCGAGGCCGCGAAAACCCGCGATGAAACCCCACACCCTGCTCCGTCCGCTACCCAGCCGGAGCCTCTTCCCCGACGACGTCGTCCACAGCAACACCTCGACGTCCCTCATCCACCGTACCGGATGAGGATCCGTCGTCGATCTCATCGTCCCGCCGGTTCAGCCACCCCGTCCTCCACTTCCAAGGAGCTGCCTCGATGTTCCCCTCGTCTTTCGCGCCACCTTCATTCCCACACTGCCGTCTTCACCTGCACCACCGGAAGAGCATCATCATCACCATTTCCTCGGATGAAGCTGCAGCCTAATTGGCGCCACCAAAGAGGTTGTACACTAATCGCCACATTTTCTTCTTGATTCGATCTCACGGTGCTGCCGGCGCTCGGTCCCGAGCCGACACGGTGCGGCTCCATCCACGGCAGCGTCGCCGGCCACTTCCTCCACGGCATCGCTCCCTCGGTGGCGACGTCCACATCAGTAGGAGCTGCTGCTGCTTTAGCTCTCACTCGCGCTGTTGCTCTGCTCTTTTTCTCGGTCCCATGCCTGGTCTGCTCTTGCTATTGCTCTTGCTCGCGCTGCTGCTCTCGCTCTTGCTCTTGCTTGCGATGCTGCTCTGATTTAGCTACACTTCAGTCGAGTGAATCGACTTTTGGGTCAGTCAATTTTCAGGGGG
>NC_041390.1:85206528-85223350 GCF_002162155.2 Triticum dicoccoides
CGGGGCGGCGGCAGACCGGCGGTGGGGAGTGTTTTTGGGGTGGGCGGGGCGGCGCACCGCCAGCCGCGGGCGGTAGGGGCTACTGTTTGGCCAGTGGTGGCTGGCGGCTCAGGGGGGTGGAGGTTGAAGGTGAACCGCATGCCCTTGATTTCGTATCCAACGGCTGCAAAATCGACTGACCAGAGATGAAAAAGTCAGTCGACCGACGTGTAGCCTCACCTTGCTAGTGCGTTCAGTTTCGACAACAAAATTCAGTTTCGACAGTTAAGTTCAGAGATGAGCGGCTGATGTATTTTACATCTAGCACTTTGTGGTTGTGTATTTTACGTCATGTATTGGAGATGATATTAGAATTCCACTTAGGTTAACGTTGTTCGTTGTCTCTCTTGTCCTGCTTTAGCCTCGGTGTCGTACAACTCATCGGAGCTGCTCCAACGACGAAACCCTCCATCACAGCGGAGCAGTACCTTGGGCTCCATCTCCAGATGCCTAAGATCTTCTTCCCCTCCTCCAACAGCAAAGTCAGCCGGAGCATCCTCACCGGCCAACCCAATCACGCTGAGATCGACATGGCTTCATCAAAGAGGTTGTACACTTGTTGCATCTCTTTTTTACTCTGCATGTTATATAGATTGTCCACTGAGCACATGGATTTGTTCCTTTAGTGTCTCCTTGAAAGAAAAAACGTAGGAATTTTAATTTTCACTTGTCCTCCTTTTCAAATTCCTATTCATGAAGCACAAGACTAAGAGATAGTAGCATAATAGCATTATAACTGTACATTTTCTTGTGGTTTGACTTAATCTCACCATGCTTCTTTGCATCCTGTGATCTTCCAATTGTTGTGAATCAAACATCCAGATTGGCAGAAATCCTGTGTTTTTAAATTCTTTGTTTTGCACGTGCATTCCTATCCTATTCCTGTCTATTTCCCATCCCTGCATTGTTGGAATCCTCCAATTGAAACGAGCCCTTACAGAATTACTTCTCTTACAGATAGTTGTCAAAGAAAACCTTGCGTGGTTTGTCCCGCTCCTGCTGCGTCGTCGTCCACCCCAGCTCAGCTGCTCCAACGACAGAAGGGTCCAGCACAGCAGGGATCTGGCCTCCAGTCTGTCTTTCGCCGCCTCAGATCTTCTTCCCTGCCACTGGCAGCCATGAAAACTGCATTACCATCATCAACCGAGCAGATGACCTCGAGGACTACATGGGTCCACAAGAGAGGTCACACTCTTCCGTGTCTGCTTACGTTATGCATCGCTTAATATTACATGCTACTTTATCGTCCTGTTTACCAATTAGACTCTGAGTCAGCTCCAAACTAATGGTCAAACTTGAGTTTTTAAATGGTTGTGGGGTACATATCGGGGCCGCTATCAATAGTATCTATCTACTATCTGGTTAATCTCCGGTGTCTACTATGAGTTTCATGTTGGGTGGGAAACAAACAGTAAAGAAGCCATTATCTGTATTTTTTAACTGAAGCCATTATCTGCCTGCTATTATTGGTTTTGGGTCTATCCACAGGTTTCTACCATCACTCTGGATTTCTGCATGCACTCCTTACATAATCTCACTATGTTTTATTCCTATGCATGATAGTTATTGTAAACAATGGAACTGAACATGTAGATCAAAAGAGATGAGCCTTGCGTGGCAATAAAATTTCATGCAGACGTCGCTCCATGGTAGGTGCAAAGGCAGCCCCCCTCCACGCATTTCAGATTGTAATCAAAAGGAAGATATCTGTTCTGAGGGGGATTCAGAAGGAGAAGACAACTCCTATTTACCCCCTGAGGTCTTCGCTCTAACTTGGCATGCTGATGTTGGTTATATCATGCATATGGTGTCTTGCATTGCTTACTTTATACATCAAATATGTCATCTGCTTAGTTTAGACATCCTTTGTGCGAATGCTATCTGTTTAGTTTATTCATCGTTTATGTGAATTATGCAACGCCATCTTGTTTAGCCAGGCATCATATATGTGAATTTTGCAATGCCATCCTGCTTAGCCAGTCATCTTATATGTAAATTATATCAGGCCATCCTTTTTTTTCGTTACATATTACATTTGTCAACAATGTTAGTACATTCAACTGCTCTTCGTGTGCATCCGCCATTTGACACGGTGATGGCAAATTCTGGAGTGAAAACAAGGTCTTCAGAGCAGACTATGCTATCTGACAAAGCGCATATCTCGCTGGTTACAGATAGCTCCTAAGAGGAGGATTCAGAGACAGATGACCAGTCCTATCCCCCCCGAGGTGTATGCTCTAACTTGGTAGGGTTATGTTGCTCATATCGTGCGTATGGTGTCTCGCATTGCTATGTCATTTGATTAGTTTAGACATGCTTTGTGTGAATGCCACCTGTTCAATGTCTAATTACCATATATGTGAATTATGCATTGCCATCTTGTTGCAAGACATTATATATGTGAATTATACAATGCTATCTTGTTGCAAAGGCATTATATATGTGAATTATGCAATGCCATGCTATTTAGCCAATCATCATGTATGTGAATTATATCATGCTATCATTTTTTTGTATTATGTGTTCCATTTGTCGACATCATTTGTATATTCAACTACTCTTCCTGCGCATCAGCCATTTGAAGCGGTGATGGAAGTATCTGGAGTGAAAATAAGGTATTCAGAGCAGACAATGCTACCTGCTGAAGCAGCCATCTTGCTGGTTACAGAGAGCTCCTTAGAGGAGGATTCAGAGACTGATGACCAGTCCTATTTCCCCCCTAAGGTCATGCTCAAACTTGGCAGGGTTATATTACCCATGTCATGCATGTTGTATTGCATTGCTTAGTTTTTACATCATATATGGATTGCCATCTACTTACTTGCTTACTATATAAATCATATATTTGAATTATATCATGACATCATGTTTACATAGTATATACACATCATCTATCTGAATTATGGCATGGCAACCCATTTAATAAAGACATCATATAGTTATATCATCTCATCCTGTTTAGTGTTACAGTCATCATATTTTGAATTATGGCATTCTATCCGTGAATGTGTGTGAATTATGGCATGCCAACCTATTTAATAAACACATTATATAGTTATGCCATGTCATCCTGTTTACATAGTCTCATATTTTGAACTATGTCTTTCCATATTTTTTAGTTAGCCATCATAATGTGAAATTGTGTCATGCTATCCTGTTTAGTTAGCCATCATATATGTGAAATTGTGTCATGCTATCCTGTTTGGTTAGACAATATAAATATGAATTATTTCATGCCCTCTTTTATTCCCCAATATCCATTGCACCTGTCTATCATACAATGTCTATACTTTCAATTACTTTTCTTGTTTATTAGCCATTTGAATTGGAGAGCGTGATGGTAGTATCTAAGGGAGTAACAACACGGTCTTCAGAAAAGACAATGCTCCCAGTTGATGCAGATAGAACCACGGTTGTACTTTCCCAAGGACCAGATCCACCACACATAACCCAGACTCTCGCAGATTGTACCCCTACCCAGTTGGACAGTGAACCAGCTACACCCCTTCTAACCCCAACCCCGGCAGATAGTAACCCAGTTCTAGTTGACACAGCACCATCTCCACCACAGAGCACCCAAACACGAGCAGTTAGTAAGGGAACTGCAGTGCCCAAAGCACGAGGACCACCACTCCGAATCCCAACTCAACGCTTAAAGGAGAAGAAGATTTGTTCTCAGGCCAGGTTCTGTAGCTATGGTTCATACTCCTTTGCTCTTGCATTACTGTATTTACTCATACCAACTATTTTCAAATTTGAAGGATGGAATTGAAACTCCAATGGCGCAACAGGTATGTTTTAAACCTGTTTCTTTAACTGGTTTGCTGTTGTAACATGCTCTATGTTGATTTTAGTTTCAATTGAATAAACAGTTATGTTCTCATGTCATGCACATTACAAGTGTTGTTATTGCTCTATAGTTACCCACACTTATATTCTGTCTATTCTGCTTTGTCATGAACAAATATTATTTGAACGGTGTCTCTATCTTGATTTGGCAACAAAAACTAGAATGATATAGACCATAAAGTGACCATGGTACATAGATATATGTTTGTTTCATGCTGTTATCCTGTCCACTTTACTACTGAACTCATTTACCAAAATGAGTTCCATATACAACATGGTAAACATGTGATGTGTCTGCTTGTTTCTCTTTTAGAATGCGGACAAAATATTGGAGAACAGTACCGCGTTATCCAATGGTAAAGGAAGTAATGCAGATAAGGTTCAAGATAGTGAGACATCCTTGTTGGTCTCCAAGAAAGTTGATAAAAACTATCTTGACGATAGTGAGGGAACCCAAAAGTCCTGTCTTGATGTAGTGTTCGAGTTACAGTCCACTACTGCTGGCACAAGCTCTTCGAACTCGCTACCTGAATCAGTTCGTCTTCTTGAGTCTCAACTTCAAGTTGAAAGACATTGATCAGATGTGCTGCGATAGGAAGCTGAAGGACTGAGGAAGTCCCTGCAGAATTCAGATGCATATTTTCTGGTGCAACAGCAAGTGCTGGAGGATTTAAGCGCCAAACAAGAGAAAGTTAATAAGCTTGCTAAGCATCTTGCCAGCATTATGGGTACCCAGGATATTGTTTCTTGAGATCTTTTGAAGTGGTTTTAGTTCTGGATTTGTTTTGCTGCGGCGTTTATTTGCGCTTGTCGCCAACTTTGACAACCAGTGTATATGATATATTGCTTTGTTCCCTATATTTGCATTGGTGACAAACTTTGATGCCTAGTGGATATAATATGTGTAATAGCCGTGATAGCCTAGCGTTAGTTGCTTGCTTATTTATTTCCTTGTTGTCTTGTTTATTTGTTTGCTTGTAGTCATTGCAGTTCTTTTTTCGCGGTTAGCTAGTGGCTGCAATAACCAATTTTTTAAAACTAGGCCACAATAAACATGGGCTAATATTTACAGTAGTGACACTGGGCCTCCTACTGGCCGTAGAAATAGTGGGCCTTCTATAGGCCGTAGAAACAATGGGCCTTCTACGGGCCGTAGAAACAATGGGCCTTCTGCGGGCCGTATCATCAATGGGCCTTATACGGGCCGTATGATCGATTGGCCAAACATGGGCCAAACAGACCGCATTATGGCCGTAAACGGGCTAGAGTTGGAATCGTCCGTTCATGGGCCGACCATAACGGGCCATCGTTAATAGGCCGTATTTGATGATGCTATGAAAACGGCCCAACGTATTAACGGACCACAAACGGGCCGACTATAACCACGGGCTGAATTTGGCCCACAAGCAGAAAATGACAGTAATGGGCCGTAAGTAAACGAATGCTGGAAATGAGCCCAAGAATAAATGGGCTCTGAGAAGGCCGAAAGATAACATGCGCTGGAAACGGCCCAACGGAATAATGGGCCGTTAATGGGTATAAAGTGATACACTATTCATTACGGGCCAGTTTCACCACAGGCCGTTAATGGGTGTAAAGTGATACACTGTTCATTACGGGCCAGTTTCAGCACGGGCCGTTAATAGGCCAAGAGTTACATAGGGCCTCATATGGGCCGAAAGATGTCATGGGCCATAAGTGAAAATGGGATGGAATCATATTGGGTGGCCCAGATGACGCTACTGGGCCTAATCCGGATAGGGCGTAACGGGCCTTGGGTTAGTGGGCTGTAAATGGGCTATATGCGAACAGGCCGTTAACAGGCTTTACATGGGCCGGCCGCCACCTTTTGACCAAGTCAAACGGGCCGTCCTTTTCACAGGAATGGGCCTATGTTGGGTCGTGCCATGTGTTAATGTATCATAGGCGCCTTCTGTCCAATGAGTGGATGACATATGTCCCAATGATGAGCCGACACGTGTTTCCTCCAGCCAATGATGATTTTACACGTGGAAAATCCCCATTGGTCGGAGCTGTTAACGGGTTATCGGATCCAAAACCCGACCCGATAACTTAATGGCGTTCCGTTACGGTGGATGCCACGTGTCGGTCACCCTTGACGAAAGCACTTCTATGACGCGCAATTTATCGTCATGGAAGTGGACACTTCTGTGATGATAATTTTGGTAATGTCATGGAACACTTCTACGACAGCACAGGTATGACTATCTTGATTCTGTCATAAAATCGTCATGGATGTACATGCATGACAGAAAATGCGACCTACTGTGACAAACACGTATCATCACGGAAGTGTATTTTTTTGTAGTGCTTCTTCTCCTACTTGGACTAGGAGAGGGGGAAACCTACTCCTACTAGGAGTAGGAATCCCTCCTTTGGGCGCGCCCCTTGTGGCCGGCACCCCATAGACACACAAGTTGATCTTTAGTCGTGTGCGGTGCCCCCCTCCACAGTTTTCCACCTCGGTCATATTGTCGTAGTGCTTAGGTGAAGCCCTATGTCGGTAACTTCATCATCACTATCAACACGCCGTCGTGCTGACGCAACTCACCCTCAGCCTCAACTGGATCAAGAGTACGAGGGACGTCACCGAGCTGAACGTGTGCAGATCTCAAAGGTGTCGTGCGTTCGGTACTTGATTGGTTGGATCGCGAAGACGTTCGACTACATCAACCGTGTTACTGAACGCTTCCGCTTTCGGTCTACGAGGGTACGTAGACACACTCTCCCCTCTCGTTTCTATGCATCCCCTAGATAGATCTTGCGTGATCGTAGGAAATATTTGAAATACTGTGTTCCCCAACAAGCACTAGCAGCAGGAGGAGCAGGAACAGAGGATGAGGGCGGAGCAGGCAATGGGCGAGAGCTGCCACCCCGATCCGACGACAAATTAGTTAATGGGGCTCCGTATCGCATGGCGCGGGGCGGGGCTGGAGTGGGCTTTGGATGGGAGCATGTGGTGTGGTAACGTGGCTTGGGATGTCTCTAGCTCCCTCTCTGCAATGGCTTTTTGGCTCGGTGCCTGTGACCCTCTCTGACCTGCTCATGAAGGGAAGATGGAAGAGGGGGTTGGGGTTTTGTGGGCAGGTGGTGGAGCATGATAGATGTTAGCGTCCTCGTAGTACCTTGATGTCGTCCAATCTGTTCCCCGTCAACGACGTCCAGCTCATCGTCCAACCAGCACCACTAGTCTCTCTCTTCCTCTCTTTTTGTGCGGGAACACATCACTGCCCATCCTTGCGCGTCCATGTATCCCCTCCTTTGCTTACTTAACCAAAACCACTCCTTGGGATGGCGAGTTAGAGAAACTCCAACACGTCGACCCATTTTGTCCGCCCACATCTGTTTGGGTCGGCGCAAACAAAAATGCTGGCCCAACGCCGACCCATTCTCAAAACGCATCCGCTTTGCGTCCGCACGGAATGATATGTCTCCAACGTATCTATAATTTATGAAGTATTCATGCCATGTTTACAACAATTTTATATGGTTTTGGTATGATTTGAATGAAACTAACATAGATTGATGTTGTTTTCAGCAGAACTACCGTTGTGTTGTTTTTTGTGCAGAAATAAAAGTTCTCCAAATGCAGCGAAACTTTTTGACGATTTTTTTGGAACAAAAGAGGCACTAGAAGCTTCATGGGAGGACAAGAAGGCGAAGGAGGTGGCCACTACCCAGCAGGGCGCGCCTGAGGCCTTGGTCGTGGCCTGGTGCCTAGTGGGCCCACCTTAGCCCATCTGACTGTGAGACCGACGCCAAAAATCCTATAAATAGAGAAACCACCAAACTAGCCCTAGAACTTCGCCTCCGCAGCCACACGCCTCTCTACCCTCAAAATACCATCTGGAGCCCTGTTCCAGCACCCTTCCGGAGGGGGAAATCATCACTTGAGGCCATCGTGATCATCGGGCGGCCACCATGATGAGGAGAGAGTAGTTTACCCACGAGGCTAGGGGTATATACAAGTAGCTATGTGATGCACCGCGAGCTTTGTTAATATAGTTGGATCATATGGTGTTTTCTCCTCTCTATCTTGTTGTGATGAATTGAGTTTTTATCTTTGAGGTTTTATACGTCTCCAACGTATCTATAATTTTTGATTGTTCCATGCTATTATATTATCCTTTTAGGATGTTTTATATCCATTTATATGCTATTTTATATGATTTTTTGGACTAACCTATTAACCCAGAGCCCAGTGCCAGTTTCTATTTTTTCCTTGTTTTTGAGTATTGCAGAAAAGGAAAACCAAACGGAGTCCAATTGACGTCCCAAATTTTGATGATTTTTTCTGGACCAAAAGAAGCCCCCGAAGTAAAAGAGTTGGGCCAGAAGAGTCCTGGGCTGCCCATGAGGGTGGGGGCGCGCCCACCCCCCTGGGCGTGGTCCCCTGCCTTGTGGACAACCCGGAGACCCCCCTGACATGAGACCAACGCCAAAAATTCCTATAAATACTGAAACCTCCAGAAAATAACCTAGATCGGGAGTTCCGCCGCCGCAAGCCTCTGTATCCACCGAAAACCAATCTAGAACCGTTCCGGCACCCTACCGAAGGGGGGATTCCTCTCTGGTGGCCATCTTCATCATCCCGGCGATCTCCATGATGAGGAGGGAGTAGCTCACCCTCGGGGCTGAGGGTATGTACCAGTAACTATGTGTTTGATCTCTCTCTCTCTCTCTCTCTCGTGTTCTTGAGATGGTACGATCTTGATGTACCCCGAGCTTTGCTATTATAGTTGGATCTTATGATATTTCTCCCCCCTCTACTCTCTTGTGATGCATTGAGTTTTCCCTTTGAAGTTATGTTATTGGATTGAGTCTTTAAGGATTTGAGAACACTTGATGTATGTCTTGCATGTGCTTATCTGTGGTGACAATGGGATATTCACGTGATCCACTTGATGTATGTTTTGGTGATCAACTTGTGGGTTCCGCTCGTGAACTTATGCATAGGGGTTGGCACACGTTTTCGTCTTGACTCTCTGGTAGAAACTTTGGGGCACTCTTTGAAGTTCTATGTGTTGGTTGAATAGATGAATCTGAGATTGTTTGATGCATATCGTATAATCATACCCACGGATACTTGAGGTGACATTAGAGTATCTAGGTGATATTAGGGTTTTGGTTGATTTGTGTCTTAAGGTGTTATTCTAGTACGAACTCTATGATAGATTGAATGGAAAGAATAGCTTCGTGTTATTTTACTACGGACTCTTGAATAGATCGATCAGAAAGAATAACTTTGAGGTGTTTTCATACCCTACAATAATTTCTTCCTTTGTTCTCCACTATTAGTGACTTTGGAGTGACTCTTTGTTCACTAGTAGAAAAGAGGGCTTTGGTTCAGGCCGGGTCAGCCCATTAGTCCCGGTTCAGTCCAGAACCGGGACCCATGGGGGCATTGGTCCCGGTTCGTGAGGCCAGGGGCCTGCCGGGCCTCGTGGGGGCATTGATCCCAGTTCATCTGGCCCCTTTGGTCCCGGTTGGTGGGATGAACCGGGACCAATGGGCCTCGCTCCTGGCCCACCACCATTGGTCCCGGTTGGTGGCTTGAACTGGGACCACATGCTGCCCTTTAGTCCCGGTTCATGCCACGAACTAGGACCAATGAGGTGCCTATATATACCCCTCGCCCGCGAGCAGAGCACTCCAGTGCTCTGTTTTTCTCTGGCCGGCGAGGGGAGGGCTTTGTGGTGCTCTAGCTCACCTCCTATGCACATGAGGTGTTTGATGAAATGCCCGAGCCACACTTGTTAAGCTTTCTCCTCTCGAAGCTCGACCTCAAAGCTCCATTTTCCTCGAGATTTGTCTAGGTTTAGCGGCCCGTCACGTCCCATTCCCGTCTTCACCGCCGTCGATCGCCCATGCCGATCTCGTCGCCGGCACCACCGTGGTAAGCCCTCTTGTTCTTATCTTCTTTCTGAAAGAAAAAAAATTCTTACTTTAGATAGATACTTGTCTAATTTTCTTACTATTTTATTGCTTGTTATTATATAGTGCGATGGTTTTGGTATCTGCCCCTGTCGGCCCTCGTCCTGTCTATGATTCGGATGTGGTATATATTATCTTTTTATAACTATTTGGTTCATTTATTGTTTATGACAATTATGCCGACCAACGTGACATAGATTTTATTTATGTAGGAGGTAGTTGAACCAGAAATTCCAACCGACCCTATTGTCGAGAGGTTAAATTTAGTTGAAGAAGAAAACAATTACTTGAAGGAAAAAATAAAAAATTTGAGGAGGAGAAGATGATATTGGAGTTGCATGTTGCGGATGTCGTCGATGATCACAAGATCAAGATGGATGCAATGCACTTGAAGATTAGAAAGATTAGAAAATATGCCATTCATACCGAGGCTTGGTATCATTATGCCGTTGGATCAATTGTTACCTTGGTTGCGATTATGATCGCATTTGTTTTCGCATTGAAATGTTTTAGATAGTTTCAATGTATGGTTTAATTAATTAGATGCTCTGGAGAGCTATATGTTGTTAGATGAGAACTATGTATGTTCTTTGGTTTTAATGTGATGATGAACTTCTATTAATTTGGTCACTTAATTATCTATTCATGATGTTCTGCAATGGTTTTTGACACACTTAATTATATATAATGCATGCAGATGAACCGACAATGGATGTACGGTGACAGACACACCTCCGAGTACATTAAGGGCGTGCATGATTTTCTCGAAGTGGCTGAGGCAAACAAGCAAAATGGTTTTATGTGTTGTCCATGCCCTAAATGTGGGAATATGAAGTCTTAATCTGACCGGAAAGTCCTTCACACCCACCTGCTTTACAATGGTTTCATGCCACACTATAATGTTTGGACGAGGCATGGAGAAATAGGGGTTATGATGGAAGACGACAAAGAAGAAGAGGACAATGACAACTATGTGTCCCTGAATACGGTGATGCTGCAACGAGGGAAGCTGCTGAAGATCAAGAGGAACCAGACGATGTGCCCAATGATGTTGCAATGGGGGAAGCTGCTGAAGATCAAGAGGAACTAGACGATGTTCCCGATGATGATGATCTCTGCCGGGTCATTGTCGATGCAAGGACGCAATGCGAAAGTCAAAAGGAGAAGCTGAAGTTTGATCGCATGTTAGAGGATCACAAAAAAGGGTTGTACCCCAATTGCGAAGATGGCAACACAAAGCTCAGTACTGTACTGGAATTGCTGCAGTGGAAGGCAGAGAATGATGTGCCTGACAAAGGATTTGAGAAGCTACTGAAAATATTGAAGAAGAAGCTTCCAAAGGATAACGAATTGCCCGACAGTACATACACAACAAAGAAGGTCGTATGCCCTCTAGGATTGGAGGTGCAGAAGATACATGCATGCCCTAATGACTACATCCTCTACCGCGGTGCGTACAAGGATCTGAACGCATGCCCGGTATGCAGTGCATTGCGGTATAAGATCAGACGAGATGACCCTGGTGATGTTGACGGTGAGCCCCGCAGGAAGAGGGTTCCTGCGAAGGTGATGCGGTATGCTTCTATAATACCACGGTTGAAACGTCTGTTCAGAAACGAAGAGCATGCCAAGTTGATGCGACGGCACAGTGAGGACCGTAAGAAAGACGGGAAGTTGAGGGCACCCGCTGACGGGTCGCAGTGGAGAAAAATCGAGAGAAAGTACTGGCCTGAGTTTGCAAGTGACCCAAGGAACGTATGGTTTGGTTTAAGCGCAGATGGCATTAATCCTTTCGGGGAGCAAAGCAGCAATCACAACACCTGGCCCGTGAGTCTATGTATGTATAACCTTCCTCCTTGGATGTGCATGAAGCGGAAGTTCATTATGATGCCAGTTCTCATCCAAGGCCCTAAGCAACCCGGCAACGACATTGATGTGTTCCTAAGGCCATTAGTTGAAGAACTTTTACAACTGTGGAATGGAAACGGTGTACGTACGTGGGATGAGCACAAACAGGAGGAATTTAACCTGCACACGTTGCTGTTTGTAACCATCAACGATTGGCCCGCTCTCAGTAACCTTTCAGGACAGACAAACAAGGGATACCACGCATGCACGCACTGTTTAGATGAGACTAAAAGTATATACCTGGACAAATGCAGGAAGAATGTGTACCTGGGCCATCGTCGATTTCTTCTGACCAACCATCAATGTTGAAAGAAAGGCAAGCATTTCAAAGGCGAGGCAGATCACCAGAAGAAGCCCGCCATGCGTACCGATGATCACGTACTTTCTATGGTCAATGATTTACACGTAATCTTTGGAAAGGGTCCCGGCGGACTAGCTGTTCTGAATGATGCTGAGGGACACGCACCCACGTGGAAGAAGAAATCTATATTTTGGGACCTACCCTACTAGAAAGACCTAGAGGTCCGCTCTTCAATCGACGTGATGCACGTGACGAAGAACCTTTGCGTGAACCTGCTAGGCTTCTTGGGCGTGTATGGGAAGACAAAATATACACTTGAGGCATGGGAGGACCTGCAACGTTTGCATGAAAAAGACGGCATGCCTCTGAAGCAGTATGAAGGTCCTGCCAGCTACGCTCTTACGAAAGAAGAGAAAGAAATCTTCTTTGAATGTCTGCTCAGTATGAAGGTCCCGACTGGCTTCTCATCGAATATAAAGGGAATAATAAATATTCTAGAGAAAAAGTTCCAGAACCTAAAGTCTCATGACTGCCACGTGATTATGACGCAACTGCTTCCGGTTGCATTGAGGGGGCTTCTATCGAAAAACGTCCGATTAGCCATTGTGAAGCTATGTGCATTCCTCAATGCAATCTCTCAGAAGGTGATCGATCCAGAAATCGTACCAAGGCTAAGGAGTGATGTGGCGCAATGTCTTGTCAGTTTCGAGCTGGTGTTCCCACCATCCTTTTTCAATATCATGACGCACGTCCAAGTTCATCTAGTCGACGAGATTGTCATTCTGGGGCCAGTATTTCTACACAATATGTTCCCCTTTGAGAGGTTCATGGGAGTCCTAAAGAAATATGTCCATAACCGCGCTAGGCCAGAAGGAAGCATCTCCATGGGCCATCAAACATAGGATGTCATTGGGTTTTGTGTTGACTTCATTCCTGGCCTTAAGAAGATAGGTCTCCCTAAATCGTGGTATGAGGGGAGACTAACTGGAAAAGGCACGCTTGGAGGGGACTCAGTAATATGCAGGGACGGATATTCTTGGTCTCAAGCACACTACACAGTTCTACAGAACTCTACCTTGGTGACCCCGTATGTCGATGAACACAAGAATAGTCTGCGCTCCAAACACCCGGAGCAGTGCAACGACTGGATTACATGTGAACACATCAAGACTTTCAGCAGTTGGTTGGAAACACGTCTCAGAGGTGACAACACTATTTGTGATGAGCTGTACTTGTTGTCTAGGGGACCATCTTTGACTGTATTGACTTACAAAGGATACGAGATAAATGAGAATACATTTTACACGATCGCCCAAGATCAAAAGAGCACCAACCAAAACAGCGGTGTCCGCTTTGATGCAGCAACCGAGAGGGGAAAGGACACATATTATGGTTACATAGTGGACATATGGGAACTTGACTATGGACATGATTTTAAGGTCCCTTTGTTTAAGTGCCAATGGGTCAATCTGTCAGGAGGCGGGGTACAGGTAGACCCACAGTATGGAATGACAACAGTGGATCTAAAAAATCTTGGGTACACTGACGAACCGTTTGTCCTAGCCAATGATGTGGCACATGTTATCTATGTGAAGGATATGTCTACCAAACCGAGAAAAAGAAAAGATAAGGAAGCGAATACATCATACGTTGAGCCAAAGCGCCACATAGTTCTTTCAGGAAAAAGGGACATCGTGGGAGTGGAGGGCAAGACAGACATGTCTGAAGATTATGAAAAGTTTCATGAAATTTCTCCCTTCAAAGTCAAGGCTGACCCAAGCATCCTGATAAACGATGAAGATTATCCATGGTTATGGTGCAATAAGCAAATGACACAAGCGAAGAAAAAGTGAAGACTTTCTCCCGCAACTATTATGATGATACCATGCCAACTTTGTAACAGACGAGTATGATACCATTGTCCGTTTTGTACATGCACATGCTATGTGGGTGAAATTATGATACCATGCCAACTTTCAACTTTTTCAGAGTTCACTTGAAATGCTTTAATGTCTTATGGTTCGGCCCTTGTAATACCATTATTCAAATTTTAACTATTCAAATTTGAAAACTAATGGCACTAACAGAAAGTTTATAATTTTTCTGACCTAAAAGCAAAAAGAATTAAAAAATAAAGCAAAAAACAAAAGAAAATAAATAATGCAAAAAACAAAACAAAAAAACTGGAAAAAAACTATTTTTATTATAAAGTTAATCACAAACTTGTGATTCACACAAATTTCAAAGAATTCAAATTTAACTACTCAAATTTGAAAACTAATGGCACTAACAGAAAGTTTATAATTTTTCTAAAACTAATGACACTAACAGAAAGTTTATAATTTTTCTGACCTAAAAGCAAAAAGAATTAAAAAATAAAGCAAAAAATAAAAGAAAATAAATAATGCAAAAAACAAAACAAAAAAACTGGAAAAAAATTATTTTTATAGTAAAGTTAATCACAAACTTGTGATTCACACAAATATCAAAGAATTCAAATTTGAAAACTAATGGAACTAGCAGAAAGTTTATAATTTTTGTGACCTAAAAGAAAAATAATTAAAAATAAACTTTAAATAAAATAAATAAAAATAGCAACATTAAGTATTTAGTTGTAAGTAGAAACAAAATAAAATAAATAAAGCAACAAAGAAAACAAAAAAGTGCCACCTAGTGGGCCCCCACGGCCTGAATACGACTAGAAACCCTACCATGGGCCAGGATTCAGGCCCGCAGGTGGCCCAGTAGGCCCACAGGCACACTGCGTATGGTTAGGCCCGAAAGCCTACAATTGAGAGGAGCTCGAGAGGGTGGGTGCAGCAGCGCTTATAAACCACTCTCGAGCTCTCTCAGCTAGCGAGGTGGTACTAAAGTTTTGACGCAGGGCAGCACAAGGCCTTTGGTCCCGGTTTGTGGCACCAACCGGGACCAATGCGCCTCGCCCCTGGCCCATGACCATTAGTCCCGGTTTGTGCCACAAACCGGGACTAAAGGGTTGGTCCTCATTGCGGTCAGAGTTTAGTCCCACCTCGCCAACCGAAGGGCGCTCACACCAGTTTATAAGCCCTTCCCTCTCTTCCTTGTTGAGCTCCTCTCAAAGTGAAAATAGATGCCCTTATACAAGAAATTTGACCTAAATTCAAAGTGAATTTCTCTGAAATTCATAGAAATTTACTATGAATTTAGGTTGAATTTTCTCTATAAGCGCATCTATGCTCATTTTTTGGTAAAGTTAATCACAAACTTGTGATTCACACAAATTTCAGAGAATTCAAATTTTAACTATTCAAATTGGAAAACAAATGGCACTAACAGAAAGTTTATAATTTTTCTAAAACTAATGGCACTAACAGAAAGTTTATAATTTTTCTGACCTAAAAGCAAAAGGAGTTAAAAAATAAAGCAAAAAACAAAAGAAAATAAATAATGCATAAAACAAAACAAAAAAACTGGAAAAAAACTATTTTTATAATAAAGTTAATCACAAACTTGTGATTCACAAAAAATTCAAAGAATTCAAATTTTAACTATTCAAATTTGAAAACTAATGGCACTAACAGAAAGTTTATAATTTTTCTAAAACTAATGGCACTAATAGAAAGTTTATAATTTTTCTGACCTAAAAGCAAAAAGAATTAAAAAATAAAGCAAAAAATAAAAGAAAATAAATAATGCAAAAAACAAAACAAAAAACTGGAAAAAACTGTTTTTAGTAAAGTTAATCACAAACTTGTGATTCACACAAATATCAAAGAATTCAAATTTTAACTATTCAAAATTGAAAACTAATGGCACTAACAGAAAGTTTATAATTTTTGTGAGATAAAAATAATAATTAAAAATAAACTTTAATAAAATAAATAAAAATAGCCACAATAAGTATTTAGTTGTAAGTAGAAACAAAATAAAATAAATAAAGCAACAAAGAAAACAAAAAAGTTCCACCTACTGGGCCCCCACGACCTAAATACGACTAGAAACCCTACCATGGGCCAGGATTCAGGCCCGCAAGTGGCCCAGTAGGCCCACAGGCACACAGCATATGGTTAGGCCCGAAAGCCTACAATTGAGAGGAGCTCGAGAGGGTGGGCGCAGCAGCGCTTATGAACCACTCTCGAGCTCTCTCAGCTAGCGAGGTGGTACTAAACTTTTGATGCGAGGCAGCACAAGGCCTTTGGTCCCGGTCGATACCACCAACCGGGACTGAAGGGGGCATTGGTCCCGGTTTGTGGCATCAACTGGGACCAATGCGCCTCGCCCCTGGCCCATGACCATTAGTCCCGGTTTTTGCCACAAACCGAGACTAAAGGGTTGGTCCTCGTTGCGGTCAGAGTTTAGTCCCACCTCGCCAACCGAAGGGCGCTCACACCGGTTTATAAGCCCTTCCATCTCTGCCTTGTTGAGTTCCTGTCAAAGTGAAAATAGATGCCCTTATACAGGAAATTTGCCTTAATCCAGAGTGAATTTCTCTGAAATTCACAGAAATTTACTATGAATTTAGGTTGATTTTTCTCTATAAGCGCATCTATGCTCATTTTTTAGTAAAGTTAATCACAAACTTGTGATTCACACAAATTTCAAAGAATTCAAATTTGAAAACTAATGGCACTAACAGAAAGTTTATAATTTTTCTAAAACTAATGGCACTAACAGAAAGTTTATAATTTTTCTAACCTAAAAGCAAAAAGAATAAAAAATAAAGCAAAAAATAAAAGAAAATAAATAATGCAAAAAAACAAAAAAATCGAAAAAAACTATTTTTATAGTAAA
>NC_041390.1:85223652-85224258 GCF_002162155.2 Triticum dicoccoides
CTAATGGCACTAAGAGAAAGTTTATAATTTTTGTGACCTAAAAGAAAAATAATTAAAAATAAACTTTAATAAAGTAAATAAAAATAGCAACAATAAGTATTTTGTTGTAAGTAGAAACAAAATAAAATAAATAAAGCAACAAAGAAAACAAAAAAAATTTGAAAACTAATGGCACTAACAGAAAGTTTATAATTTTTGTGACCTAAAAGAAAAATAATTAAAAATAAACTTTAATAAAATAAATAAAAATAGCAACAATAAGTATTTTGTTGTAAGTAGAAACAAAATAAAATAAATAAAGTAACAAAGAAAACAAAAAAGTGCCACCTACTAGGCCCCCACGGCCTGAATACGACTAGAAACCCTACCATGGGCCAGGATTCAGGCCCGCAGGAGGCCTAGTAGGCCCACAGGCACACAACGTACGGTTAGGCCCGAAAGCCTACAATTGGGAGGAGCTCGAGAGGGTGGGCGCAACAGCGCTTATAAACCACTCTCGAGCTCTCTCAGCTAGCGAGGTGGTACTAAACTTTTGACGCGGGGCAGCACAAGGCCTTTGGTCCCGGTTGGTGGCACCAACCGGGACTAAAGGGGTGCATTGGTCAT
>NC_041390.1:85224560-85289707 GCF_002162155.2 Triticum dicoccoides
CGTCGCCCCCTGCCCCGAGCGCGCGCCCCCTGCCCCGTCGACGTCATCGCCGTCGCCATCCCCGCCGCCGACCCCTCGCCCCTGCCCCTCCTCACCTTGGTCCGGCCGGCGCCCTCCCTGTCCTTGTTTTTTCATATATATGATGATATATATGCTTGTTTTTTCATGTATATGCTTGTTTTTTCCTTATATATGATGATGTATATGCTTGTTATCATAATTGTTTTTGTTCATATATATGATGATTTTTATATAGAATATGATGTTTTTTTGTTCATAGATGATCATATATATGATGTATGCATGGATGTGGACGAAATGAGATGAGATGAGATGTGTTTTTTGTTGGAGAATAAAACATTTTTTCCATGTATATATATGCAAAAGTTACATTTTTAGAAAAGTTTTATATATCTAGCTAGGAAAGGAAGAAGAAGAAAAAGAATGAGAGGAAAAAGGAAAATAAGAAGAGGAAGAAAGGAGAAGAAGAGGAGAGGAAGAAGAGGAGAGGAAGAAGAGGAGAAATAAATAAGAAGAAGAAAAAAGAAGAAAAAGAAGAGGAGAAGAAGAAAGGATATAACCCCCTCCCGGATAACTTCGACCGTGATAACTTATACCACGGGAGCACCCCCGACCCTCTCGCTCGACCAAAACTCTCGAGGACACCCAAACCCTAGAAAAAAACGATGTCGGTCTCCTACCCCCTCCCGTCGCGCCCCTACCCTTGAAGCGTTGCCGAGGCCACCCCAAACCTGGAATAAGCTAGGTCTATGTTTGCCACTAATATATCCACCTGCTGTCATGTTTGTGTAATAATTGCCATGTTGTAATATTTGCAGAAACAATGGAGCACGGACGAGACGAGGAAGCAAAAGAGGTGTTGGGGGACATAATCTTAGTCGGAGGTGATGTCTTGTCGTATCTTAACGACAATGATGGTCTGGAAGAACAGGGTGAAGAAGAAGCAGGCTACGGTGATCGAAGAATGGAGGAGGGAAGACATGATTATGATGGCTCCGGTGACCCAATGCTGGTGCAAGAAGGAGCCTGTGGTGACGGCTCCGGTGACCGAACAGAGTCCGGACAGGTAAATATATTAGTTAAGCCTGTGATGACTAGCTAATTGATGCATTCATTGTTTTGGTATGTACACATATTAATTAAATCTCGTGTTTCTTCTTTTTTCTAGCCCTCCGGATCGAGCACAACTTCGGTAAAGAGACGAGGCCCGAAGAAAAAGTTGCGCTCGGATGAAAGGTTTGAGATCACAGCAATCGCGCGCGATGGCATGCCGATTGAACCCATCCGGACAAAGGAAGCATTTGCTGCTCAGTGCGGGGTTCTTGTTAGGGACAAGATCCCGATCAGCATCCAGTAATGGTATAAGCCTAAGAACGAAGACCCTGAGGTGTCTTATGTCAATGAAATGCAGAAAGATGATCTTTGGACTGAGCTGAAGGCAAATTTCACCCTACCGCCATAGGAGGATCCAGAGAAGCCAGTTAAAGAGCAATTAATCAAGTCTCATGCTCTTAAGAAGATGGCAGACCTATCCAGGAGGTGGAAGAATGAGCTGAAAACGTTTGTCGACAAAGAAGAGACACCAGAATTCATCGGCAGATATGAGAAGATCAGAGATCACTGGCCCGCATTTGTGGCCTACAAGACATCGGAAAAGAGTAAGAAGATGTCGGCGACAAACAAGAAAAATGCTGCGAAGAAGAAGCTTCACCATCGCACGAGGTCAGGTGGCTACCTCAAAGCCCGACCTAAGTGGGCCAAGGCTGAGAATGATCTGCTTGATAAAGGGATCGAACCAGAGACAATGAACTGGCCAGACCATTGCCGGACTTGGTTCTTCGGGGCTGGCGGAACCTTGGACCCTATATCAGGGAAATGCGTTTGGACAGACGAGCAAATGAACATACCAGTCAAGAGGCTTAAGCAGTATATCGATGCAGCGCATCAAGGGACGTTCGTTCCAGATAGAGAGAACGACGAGCTCACAATGGCCCTTGGGAATCCTGAGCACCCTGGACGCACACGAGGCACGCCAGGCTCCGTTCCGTGGAAGGCTAGTTTTCCGGACGCAGGCGGTTACAAATGCCAGGAGAGGAGGAAAAAAGTGGCGCATGCCCAAATTCAGACGCTGCACGAAAGGGTTCAAGCGCTAGAGGAACGAGAAGTAGCTCGCAGCAAGCGACCTACCGAAATTATCCCCGAAGCTACCCCGCCATCTCAGTGGAGAAGCAGCATGGCTTCCACTGAGCTGCTTCAGCCGGAGCATGTCTTGATGGCTCCTGCTAGCTACCCCGTTGATGCTATCACGGAGTCTCAACATAGCCACCATATGACGCAATGGCAGAACTTCAAAGTCAAGGCGGCTGTCGGCTCTGTTCGACCTCCTGAACCCGGCGCAACTTTTCACTGTCGTCTGATTCCAGAAGGATATGCCAGGGTGACGGTGGACGAAATAATGGAGGGAGTTGAGGACCTCCAGCTTGAATACCCTACCGGTGAAGGGGGGACTCGGCTGGGTTCTTGCCTATTGACTCCATGCCTATGGCGGAAGGAGCTCATCAACCTTCTAAACTGGACGCCTCCGCCTCCTCCTCCTCCTCCGGCGAGTCAGGGCACTCCGCCTCCTCCTTTGCCTCCTCCTCCGGTGAGTGATCAGGGCACTCAGCCTCCTTCTCCGGCGCGTGGCGGCACTTTGCCTCCTTCTCCGCCTGCACCGGCGCGCCCGAGCAGCCAGCCTCCTCCTTCTCCGCCTCGTCAGCAAGGGCGAAAGAGACCCGCCGCCGCTCCAGCTGCTCCGGCGCGTCGTAGTCCTTCTCCTCCGCCTCGTAAGCAAGGAAAGAAGACAACCGGAACCGATCCGTCTGCTCTGCCGGCGTCTAGCAGTACAGCCAGAGGCGGGAGGCAATACAGATTCGGTCCTTCTCTGAAGACTCCAGAGAAGTTCCCATACGAGAGGACCCCGGAGGAGAATGCGAAGATCGCACGAGCCGAAGTGACGAACTTCTTTGAAGGGGTGAAAGCAAAGAAACATCCACCTCCGAAGGAGAAGGTAGATCCGGTGAAAGTGAAGCGCACTCTGGCTGCCCTGAAAAAACCAGCAAAGTCTCCGCCGAAAGGCAACTATGAGCGCATTATTGCAAAGTCATTTGTCGAAGCGGAGCAATCGAGAAGTACTGTCAGTGATCAAAGGATAAAAGAACGATGAGCTGGGAAAAAATTGCCCAGCTCGGCAAACAAGCGAACCAATCGTGCCCCCCGCTCAAGGTGTCTAGCGACATCGTCGCTAATGATCCGAGGATGGTGGCCGGTTATAGCAATCTTGGAGATTACTTGCCCGACGATGTACATTATGATTTGCTGGAGGTGGAGGAACACAAATACGAGTACGGGAAGCCTCTCATCAAAGATGAAAGATCTTTAACAACGATGATGCGAAGATTCCATGATTGGTACATGAAAACCTGCAGAGAGTCTGGGGGGAGGAATACTTTGACGCTGAGAGTTAGAGAGGAGCATGACCTCGTTGGAATTGAACTGTTGAATGTTCCATTTGAGGAGTTTTTCCAGTTTTTCAATCAAAAGGCCCTCGATAAAGCAACAGTCACTTGCTACTGTCTGTAAGTAGTACTACTTCTGTCATTAAGTCTCTCTATATAGGTCAGCTCTTTCATTGCATGTATTTATAATTATCCTCACTATATTATGCAGATTGAAGATCGCCGAATTGAAGAAAAGACAAATCGGTGACACTGGGTTCATTAACACAAATCTCATAGATGCAACTGAGGTTAAATATCGTGCTGAAGATACCGAGGCCAACTTGCTATGATCGTTGGTAATAAATGAAAATAAAGATATAATACTCTTTCCTTACAACTTCAAGTGAGTGTTACTGTCTTGTGCATATTCAGTTTCCCTTATTAGACCAGGTTATAGTAATGTAATTGATGAGTTATGCATGCGTGCGCAGGTTCCACTATATTCTCCTAGAGATTAAGCTTGAGCAGGGACTAGTAACCGTCTTAGACTCGAGACGAAAAGATCCCTAGGACTATGCGGACATGACTCAAATGCTCGAGAAGTAAGTTAAATCGATCATTATCCACCATATCAGCAACTTTGTTCATTTCCTGATATCAAGTAATTGTTTTCTTTGTCTGGCAGGGTTTGTAGAAAATTCACCAAAAAAGCTCCGGGACTGCCGAAGAAGCTGCAATTTAGACACCCGAAAGTAAGTACTATAGTAACATGTTCCGCGCATCTCCTAGTGATTCAAGTGCTAGTTTCATCAATACCATTTGGCATGCTTTCTTATCAGTTTGATTGACCTCTATTTCTTGTAAAGTGGTTGTGGCAGAAACAAGGGAATGGTTTCTGTGGATACTATGTTTGCGAGTCCATCCGTCACACGACGTGTGAACGGGGGTACTCTGATGAACAATATGAAGTGCGTAACCAATAATATTCACAATTTTATTTTATTACCATCATTTGTGTTGAGTTTCATTTATTCATATATATATATATACATATATATATATATATGTATGTATTGACCCCCTTGTTCAAATTAGATGTTTCGGATGCGGGATGAACTCCTAGAACCAGATCGTATGCGAGCAATTCAAGAGGAATTGGCGGCATTCTTCCTTGACCATGTGATCGCTGAAGACGGAGAATACTATGTGGACCCTGTGTTCATATATAATTAGGAGATTATATTGTAAGAGATAATTATTGTATATATGTAGTCGGTAGTGTCGGATAAATATACGAGAACTTGTTGTTCGACCAATCTCTCGGAGAAGGACTTCTCTCTGTATGCATATGTTCATGACGATCTTCTGTTTCCTTCATTCTTTTACTAACTAGCGTGGCTAGTTCTCTCTTTATATACGCATATATAGCATCGACCAAGCACGGGCATAAGAGATGACACTTCTCTCTATTAATTAGCTAGCTAACACAATATATGAAACACCTAAATTAAACCCCCAAAACCCCCACCCCCCTTTCAAAAAAACAAAAACAAAACCCCCAGCCCCTAAAATGCTGACGCGTGGATGCCTATTGGTCCCGGTTGGTGCCACCAACCGGGACCAAAGGCCCTCCTGCCTGGGCTCGGCGCACCGGCCACGTGGAGGCACACCTGTCCTGGTTCATGTAAGAACCGGGACTAAAGTGCTAGGGCATTAGTAACGACCCTTTAGTCCCGGTTCACAAACCGGGACAAAAGGCCCTTACCAACCGGGACGAATGGGTTTTTTTCTACTAGTGGTTGCATGCTGAGGGATAGTTATATAATCCAATTATGTTATTATCGTTGAGAGAACTTGTAGTAGTGAAAGTATGAACCCTAGGCCTTGTTTCAGCACATTGCAATACCGTTTGTGCTCACTTTTATCATTAGTTACCTTGCTGTTTTTATAAATTCAGATTACAAAAACCTATATATACCATCCATATTGCACTTGTATCACCGTCTCTTCGCCGAACTAGTGCACCTATACAATTTACCATTGTATTGGGTGTGTTGGGGACACAAGAGACTCTTTGTTATTTGGTTGCAGGGTTGTTTGAGAGAGACCATCTTCATCCTACACCTCCCACGGATTGATAAACCTTAGGTCATCCACTTGAGGGAAATTTGCTACTGTCCTACAAACCTCTGCACTTGGAGGCCCAACAACGTCTACAAGAAGAAGGTTGAGTGGTAGACATCAAGCAATTTCTGGCGCAGTTGCCGGGGAGGTGAGTGCTTGAAGGTATATCTTTAGATCTTGCAATAAAATCTTTTTGTTTCTTGTTTTATCACTAGTTTAGTTTATAAAAGAAAACTACAAAAAATGGAATTAAGGTTGCCTCATATGCTTCATCTTTTTAATGTCTTTCGTGAAAATGATGGGAAGGAAAATTGTGCTAAAGTACTAGAAGAAGAATTACATAGAATGCTTGGCATAAAATATGTGACTGATGAGCATGATTGCAATGTTGTTAGTATGAATTCTTTGAATACCCATGATGCTAAAGATATGCAAAGCCACAAGCTTGGGGATGCTATGTTTGATGAAGATGATATTTTTTGTCCTCCAAGTTTTGATGAGCAAATTTATTATGATGAAAGCATGCCTCCTATTTATGATGATTATTGTGATGACACGTATGCTATAAAGAATATTGATAACCATGAAAATTTTCATCATGATTTTAATTCTCAATTGGATTATGCTTCACATGATAGTTATTTTGTTGAGTTTGCTCCCACTACTATTGATGAGAATAAATTTGCTTATGTGGAGAGTAGTAAAATTTCTATGCAAGTAGATAATGAAAAGAATGCTTTATGTTCTGGTTATATGGTTGAATTCATTAATGATGCTACTGAAATTATTATGAGAGAGGATCATATACTTCTACATATTGCAATAATATCAAGTTTCCTCTCTATGTGTTGAAATTTTTGAAGTCATGCTTGTTTTGCCTTCCTATGCTAGTTGATTCTTGCTCCAATAAATTGTTTGATCACGAAATCCCTATGCATAGGAAGTGGGTTAGACTTAAATGTGCTAGTCATATTCTTCATGATGCTCTCTTTATGTTTCAATTCTTATCTTCTATGTGAGCATCATGGAAATCATCATGCCTAGCTAGGGGCGTTAAACGTTAGCGCTTGTTCGGAGGCAACCCGATTTTATTTTTGTTCCTTATTTTTTGCTCTTGTTTAGTAATAAATAATTCATCTAGCCTCTGGTTAGATGTGGTTTTATGTTTTAATTAGTGTTTGTGCCAAGTAAAACCTATAAGATCTTCTTGGGTGATAATTATTTGATCTTGCTGAAAAAGACAGAAACTTTCTGGTCACGAAAACAATTGTTAAAAATCACCAGAAAGTGATAAAATACTGATTCCAATTGCAGTAGATCAGCAAACAAATTATCTAGGACATCCTAGGTTTTCAGTTTTTTTTGGAGTTCCAGAAGTATGCGTTTGATACAGATTACTACAGACTGTTTTGTTTTTGACAGATTCTATTTTCTTTGTGTTGTTTGCTTATTTTGATGAATCTATGAGTAGTATCGGAGGGTATGAACCATAGAGAAGTTGCAATACAGTAGATATCACACCAATATGAATTTAGAATGAGTTCACAACAGTACCTAAGTGGTGATTTATTTTCTTATACTAACGGAGCTTACGAGTTTTCTGTTGAGTTTTGTGTTGTGAAGTTTTCAAGTTTTGGGTAAAGATTCGATGAACTATGGAATAAGGAGTGGCAAGAGCCTAAGCTTGGGGATGCCCAAGGCACCCCAAGGTAATATTCAAGGACAACCAAGAGCCTAAGCTTGGGGATGCCCCGGATGGCATCCCCTCTTTCGTCTTCGTTCATCGGTAACTTTACTTGAAGCTATATTTTTATTCACCACATGATATGTGTTTTGCTTGGAGCGTCATTTTATTTTCTTTTGTTTTGCTTTCTGTTTGAATAAAATACCAAGATATGAAATTCTTAAATGTTAGAGAGTCTTCACTTAGTTACATAATTATTCAACTACTCATTGATCTTCACTTATATCTTTCGGAGTAGTTTGTCGTTTGCTCTAGTGTTTCACTTATATCTTTTAGAGCACGATGATGGTTTTATTTTGAAGAAATAGATGAACTCTCATTCTTCACTTATATTATTTTGAGAATCTTTTAGAACAGCATGGTAATTTGCTTGGGTTATAAAATTAGTCCCAATATGATGGGCATCCAAGATGGGTATAATAAAAACTTTCATATAAAGTGCATTGAATACTAAGAGAAGTTTGATACTTGATGATTGTTTTGAGATATTGAGGTAGTGATATTAAAGTTGTGCTAGTTGAGTAATAGTGAATTTAAGAAATACTTGTGTTGAAGTTTGCTAGTCCCGTAGCATGCACGTATGGTAACCGTTGTGTAACAAATTTGAAACATGAGGTGTTCTTTGATTGTCATCCTTATGAGTGGCGGTCAGGGACGAGCGATGGTCTTTTCCTACCAATCTATCCCCCTAGGAGCATGCTCATAGTGCTTGGTTTTTGATGACTTATATTTTTTTGCAATAAGTATGTGAGTTCTTTATGACTAATGCTGAGTCCATGGATTATACGCACTCTCACCCTTCCATCATTGCTAGCCTCTTCAGTACCGTGCATTGCCCTTTCTCACCTTGAGAGTTGGTGCAAACTTCGCCGGTGCATCCAAACCCCGTAATACGATACACTCTATCACACATAAACCTCCTTATATCTTCCTCAAAACAGCCACCATACTTACCTATTATGGCATTTCCATAGCCATTCCGAGATATATTGCCATGCAACTTTCCACCGTTCCGTTTATTATGACACGCTTCATTATTGTCATATTGCCTTGCATGATCATGTAGTTGACATCGTATTTGTGGAAAAGCCACCATGCATATTATTTCATACATGTCACTCTTGATTCATTTCCCATCCCGGTACACCGCCGGAGGCATTCATATAGAGTCATACTTTGGTCTAGTATTGAGTTGTAAATAAGCAGAAGTGTGATGATCATCATTAATAGAGCATTGTCCCAAAAAAAGGGAAGGCCAAAAAAAAGAGAAAGGCTAAATAAAAAAGGAAGGCCCAAAAAAATAAAAAGGAACAATGCTACTATCCTTTTTCCACACTTGTGCTTCAAAGTAGCACCATGATCTTTATGATAGAGAGTCTCTTGTTTTGTCGCTTTCATATACTAGTGGGAATTTTTCATTATAGAACTTGGCCCAACGATGGGCTTCCTCAAATGCCCTAGGTCTTCATGAGCAAGCAAGTTGGATGCACACCCACTTAGTTTCTTTTGTTGAGCTTTCATACATTTATAGCTCTAGTGCATCCGTTGGATGGAAATCCCTACTCCTTGCATTGACATCAATTGATGGGCATCTCCTTAGCCCGTTGATTAGACACGTCAATGTGAGACTTTCTCCTTTTTTGTCTTCTCCTCATAACCCCCATCATCATATTCTATTCCACCCATAGTGCTATATCCATGGCTCATGCTCATGTATTGCGTGACGGTTGAAAGAGTTTGAGATTACTAAAGTATGAAACAATTGCTTGGCTTGTCATCGGGGTTGTGCATGATGAGAGCATTCTTGTGTGAAAAAAATGGAGCATGACCAAACTATATGATTTGTAGGGATGAACTTTCTTTGGCCATGTTGTTTTAAGAATACATGATTACTTAGTTAGTATGCTTGAAGTATTATTATTTTTATGTCAATATTAAACTTTTATCTTGAATCATTCGGATCTGAATATTCATGCCACAATAAAGAAGATTACATTGATAATTATGTTAGGTAGCATTCCACATCAAAAATTCTGTTTTTATCATTTACCTACTCGAGGACGAGCAAGAATTAAGCTTGGGGATGCTTGATACGTCTCCAACGTATCTATAATTTTTGATTGTTCCATGCTATTATATTATCCTTCTAGGATGTTTTATATGCATTTATATGCTATTTTATATGATTTTTTGGACTAACCTATTAACCAGAGCCCAGTGCCAGTTTCTGTTTTTTCCTTGTTTTTGAGTATTGCAGAAAAGGAAAACCAAACGGAGTCCAATTGATGTCCCAATTTTTGATGATTTTTTCTGGACCAAAAGAAGCCCTCGGAGTAAAAGAGTTGGGCCAGAAGAGTCCTGGGCTGCCCACGAGGGTGGGGGGCGTGCCCACCCCCTGGGCGTGGGCCCCTGCCTCATGGACAACCCGGAGACCCCCCTGACCTGAGACCAACGCCAAAAATTCCTATAAATACTGAAACCTCCAGAAAATAACCTAGATCGGGAGTTCCGCCGCCGCAAGCCTCTGTATCCATCGAAAACCAATCTAGACCTGTTCCGGCACCCTGCCGAAGGGGGGATTCCTCTCCGGTGGCCATCTTCATCATTCCGGCGATCTCCATGATAAGGAGGGAGTAGTTCACCCTCGGGGCTGAGGGTATGTACCAGTTGATATGTGTTTGATCTCTCTCTCTCTCTCGTATTCTTGAGATGATACGATCTTGATGTACCCCGAGCTTTGCTATTATAGTTGGATCTTATGATATTTCTCTCCCCTCTACTCTCTTGTGATGCATTGAGTTTTCCCTTTGAAGTTATCTTATTGGATTGAGTCTTTAAGGATTTGAGAACACTTGATGTATGTCTTGCATGTGCTTATCTGTAGTGACAATGGGATATTCACGTGATCCACTTGATGTATGTTTTGGTGATCAACTTGCGGGTTTCGCTGGTGAACTTATGCATAGGGGTTGGCACACGTTTTCGTCTTGACTCTCCGATAGAAACTTTGGGGCACTCTTTGAAGTTCTATGTGTTGGTTGAATAGATGAATCTGAGATTGTTTGATGCATATCGTATAATCATACCCATGGATACTTGAGGTGACATTGGAGTATCTAGGTGACATTAGGGTTTTGGTTGATTTGTGTCTTAAGGTGTTATTCTAGTACAAACTCTATGATAGATTAAACGGAAAGAATAATCGTGTTATTTTACTACAGACTCTTTAATAGATCGATCAGAAAGAATAACTTTGAGGTGGTTTCATACCCTACAATAATTTCTTCCTTTGTTCTCCACTATTAGTGACTTTGGAGTGACTCTTTGTTGCATGCTGAGGGATAGTTATATAATCCAATTATGTTATTATTGTTGAGAGAACTTGCAGTAGTGAAAGTATGAACCCTAGGCCTTGTTTCAACACATTGCAATACCGTTTGTGCTCACTTTTATCATTATTTACCTTGCTGTTTTTATAAATTCAGATTACAAAAACCTATATCTACCATCCATATTGCACTTGCATCACCATCTCTTCACCGAACTAGTGCATCTATACAATTTACCATTGTATTGGGTGTGTTGGGGACACAAGAGACTCTTTGTTATTTGGTTACAGGGTTGTTTGAGAGAGACCATCTTCATCCTACGCCTCCCACGAATTGATAAACCTTAGGTCATCCACTTGAGGGAAATTTGCTATTGTCCTACAAACCTCTGCACTTGGAGGCCCAACAACGTCTACAAGAAGAAGGTTGAGTAGTAGACATCAAGGTTCACTATTATCAGAGTGAATATTTTGGATTTGAGAACACTTGATGTATGTCTTGCATATGGATACACGCGGTGACAATGGGGTATTATATTGATTCACTTGATGTATGTTTTGGCAATCAACTCGCGGATTCCCGAGGTGACATTAGGGTAATCTATGCATAGGGTTGATGCACGTTTTCGTCCTACTTTCTCTGGTAGAAATTTTGGCATACTCTTTGAAGTTTTTTTTTGTTGGATTGAATATTATGAATCTGAAGTTGTTTGATGTGTATCGTATAATTGACTCACGAATACTTGTGGTGACATTGTAGTATCTAGGTGACATAAGAGTTGGTTGATGCATATCATATGGTGTTATTTTAGTACGAACTCTAGGGTTGTTTGTGGCACTTATAGGAATAGCTCAACGATTGACCGGAAAGAATAACTTTGAGGTGGTTTCGTACCATACAAACAATTTCGTCTTATGTTCTCCGCTAGATAAGAAATTTGGAGTTACTCTTTGTCGCACTTTGAGGGATTGTTATATGATTCAATTATGTTAGCTCTGTTGGGAGATTGCACTAGTAAAAGTATGAACCCTAGGCCTTGTTTCAACACATTGCAATACCGTTTGTGCTCATTTTTATCATTAGTTACCTTGCTGTTTTTATAAATTCAGATTACAAAAACCTATATCTACCATCCACATTGCACTTGCATCACCATCTCTTCACCGAACTAGTGCATCTACACAATTTACCATTGTATTGGGTGTGTTGGGGACACAAGAGACTCTTTGTTATTTGGTTGCAGGGTTGTTTGAGAGAAACCATCTTCATCCTACGCCTCCCACGGATTGATAAACCTTAGGTCATCCACTTGAGGGAAATTTGCTACTGTCCTACACCTCTGCACTTGGAGGCCCAACAACGTCTACAAGAAGAAGGTTGAGTAGTAGACATCAAGGTTCACTATTATCGGAGTGAATATTTTGGATTTGAGAACACTTGATGTATGTCTTGCATATGGATACACGTGGTGACAATGGGGTATTATATTGATTCACTTGATGTATGTTTTGGCAATCAACTCGCGGATTCCCGAGGTGACATTGGGGTAATCTATGCATAGGGTTGATGCACGTTTTTGTCCTACTTTCTCTGGTAGAAATTTTGGCATACTCTTTGAAGTTTTTTGTGTTGGATTGAATATTATGAATCTGAAGTTGTTTGATGTGTATCGTATAATTGACTCACGAATACTTGTGGTGACATTGTAGTATCTAGGTGACATAAGAGTTGGTTGATGCATATCATATGGTGTTATTTTAGTACGAACTCTAGGGTTGTTTGTGACACTTATAGGAATAGCTCAACGATTGACCAGAAAGAATAACTTTGAGGTGGTTTCGTACCATACAAACAATATCGTCTTATGTTCTCCGCTAGATAAGAAATTTGGAGTGACTCTTTGTCGCACTTTGAGGGATTGTTATATGATTCAATTATGTTAGCTCTGTTGAGAGATCGCACTAGTGAAAGTATGAACCCTAGGCCTTATTTTCAACCATTGCAATATCGTTTGTGCTCCATTTTATCACTTGCTACCTTGTTGTTTTTATTTTTTCAGATTACAAAAACCTATATCTACTATCCATACTACACTTGTATCACCATCTCCTCGCCGAACTAGTGCATCTATACAATTTTTCATTGTATTGAGTGTGTTGGGGACACAAGAGATTTCTTGTATTTGATTGCAGGGTTGTTTGAGAGAGACCATCTTCATCCTACGCCTCCCACGGATTGATAAAAGCTTAGGTCATCCACTTGAGGGAAATTTGCTATCGTCCTACAAAACTCTGCTTGGAGGTCCGACATATGTCTACAAGGATAAAGTTGCGTAGTAGACATCATATACCCATTTTGGGCCCAAATTTGGGCCTCAAATGCGTCAACGTGGAGGCGTCGTGCATCCGCTCGGTGTCCATCGCGTCCCCACATGGCGGCCAGTCAACTACCTCCGCATCTTTATTAATGACGACCACAGACTGCGGGCCCACGCGTCAGCGATGGTGAGTGTCCTTTTTTAATCCGAGCATGCAGGGGGGGCTCATCCACTTCCAGTCTCCCGTCCCGACCTAGACACCCCGCTGCTCCCCCACCAGTGACAACTCTAGCCTAGCTCGAGCCACCATGGGCTTCTTCGCCGGTAAGAACAAGGGCAAGGCCCCCGCCACATCCTCTTTGCGCACGCTCACGACCCCCCCTGCCTCCGCCGGTGTCTGCCTGCCCGACGAGGCATCGGATGAGCGTCCCAGTGCACCAGGCGAGGTGGCACTGGGAGCACCGCATCTCCCTCCCGTACCTCGACGTAATCTTGCCACATGACTGGCATTTGGATCCAGATAGGATCCCAGTGCCGGCAGTGCCGTGGACGGCAGAGCGCACGCGGAGGAGGTGCGTCACCGGCGGGATCTGCTGATGCCAAAGTAGTGCCTGAACCCCGTCTACGCAGCAGACTCTCCTGATTGGGAGGTCTAGTTCGCCCTTGAGCACGAGGAGGAGCGCCTGCGCGATGTCCAACATGTGCGGGCTGGCACCCCGCCGCCCCCGTTGTGCGCGCCGAGGACCAGGAGGAGGAGGAGGCCGCTTACCAGGCGGCGCTGGCGGCTGCTATGAAGGAAAGCGAAGAGGACGAGCAACGCAAGGCAACGACGGAGGAGGCGGCGTACCAGGCATGCCTGTCGGAGGCCATCACACTCTCCGCTTCTAGAGACTGCGTTATGCTGCCGCTGATGTCGTCCCCCGTCAAGCCCGAGTCGGCGCCATCCCCGGATCTGCTGACGCCCTAGCGGTACACCAGGCAAGGAGAGGTGCGCGAGTGGGTCAGTGCGCCACCCATCTGGTTTGGGGCCACGCCGGCGCAGGATAAGCTCTAACTAGAGCAGTGGCGAACGTGCTGGCTGGCGGAGGAGCTTCGCGAGGGCGAGCGCCTTGAGCAGTGGGAGCGCGAGGCGGAGGAGAAGGAGCGTCGGGCCCGCGCTGCCCAGTCGGCGGCGTACACCAGCTCCGCAGGACGTCGCCATAGCCTTGGAGATTGTGTTCCCCTAGGCTAGCCCGGCGCCGATGCTCGTCAACCTCACCGGCTCCGCCATTGATGACGAGGACACCTAGGGCAGCGTGCCTCCTCCTTGTTTTTAGCTTTATTAAATGTTTTTAATTAATATAATGTCTTGGGGACTCTCGCCGGCCTTTGTCGCCGGCATTTATGTTTAATTAACATTTTTAATATCAAAATATTTTTGTTATTTATTTTTTCGCCCGTGAACTCAAACATGGGTCGGACCAGTGTTGGGCGCAAGTGCCGATCCAAACGTGAAAGCAGACGATTCAAATGGACAAAAAGCGGACAAAGGACGTGGCGGACGCGCCCAAGTGCGTTCACGCCTCCCCATAGTTGGTCTGGAATGAGGGGTGCCGGTCAGCCCACGCGTATAAGGCCAGTTTAAGGTGCCTGGGTGGGTCACTTTTTTGTGGTTGGCCACTGACCGGGTCGTTCGCCTGAGTGTACAGGGAGCATTTGAGGAGCCCGGTTGTAGATTCTCGGCGATGGTTAAGAGTCTCTCCTAGACAGGGCAGGAGGCTTTTGGCATTATTTCCCTTATCAAAGAGCCACTAAGAAGATGGATAGTTTATATCATCACAGTACCTCAACTCGTTGCTTCACAATGATAGTAACATCCTTCAAGTTCACAAGGGAAAAATATTGTGTGGTCGGCATTCACTTGGTATCCTGAAAAATAGTTAACTCAGAACAAATTTTAGAGATCGAATATCTTATTGACGTTCAGTTCATATATATACTAGGGTTTCTCTATATCCCCGAGAACTAGGGAACTTCTCGAACAAACAACATCAAAGTGTTCATGGTAATTTAAGATGAATGATTAATGTAACACACGATAGGAATCCACACTAGGGTTTGGGGTTACAACGAGATGAATGGAGGTGTTGATAGCGAAGATGTGCATGATGATGATGATGATTGATGTTGTAGTCTCCTTGACAGAGGCAATGGCATGGTCGTGCCCTTCTGCTAATTTCACCTCCAGATCCTTTTCAGAGTTGAGGTTTTCTGCTTTTGTTTCCAGGTCTGGGGTCTGTCTGTTCATCACATCCAATATCTGATCACATGTGGCAGAAGTAGTCGACTAGTGGAAGGCAACACCGTATGGTTCGACCAATGGTACGAGTAGGGTTGGCCATACCGCACCCTTTCTTCTCTTCTGAACCGCGTGGCGCGGCTATGTTTCTTCCCACTTGATCATATCTTCGTATGGCTCAGTTTCTGCATTATTTGAATTTGCTTTGGAATGCAAAATACACAACACTTAGAGTTTAGTAGAGTCCCCCTGCAATATTTTTAGGAACGGCAAAGTACAAGGTGTACAAGATATGAAGACGGGTTCTCGGGCATCTTTTACACGAGCAGTACTTTCACGGTCGCGCTATGGGCAGAGAGGCGCCGGGCATCGTCGTCGATCAGCTGCACCTGCCCCCAGGGGCGGACCCAGGAAAAAAATTAAGAGGGGGCAATAATGTATGGCCATATTCGAATTAACAATGCAGTCGTCCATATAAATTGAAACCTAGGCATAATCGCTTCATTCTCCATGAGCTGACCAAATCCATGAAAAAAAACTATCAATTTGAAACAAAATGACTTACATCAGTGTGTCAATATCTTGTTCTGAAGTTCCGTAAGAGAACATTGATGCGTTGCCTAACAATCTAACCAACAACCTGAAAGAAAAAAGAAACATTATCAAACGAAGGGGGAATGAAAAATATTGAAGGATGCCCTTATACAAGCGAAAAGGAGAGTTTAGCACATTGCCTTTTGCTTTGTCCCACGGCGATTTTTCACCTGTTGAGAATATTTGATTATCACTTAATTAGAGAAAAGAATTAGCAATCCCTTCTCTACAAATCAAATACGACTATGGATCATACCAATCGACACTAAAATGTTGATTGGTCGTCACAATTGTCTTTTGCTTAAACTTTATAGGACGAGGCAGATTTCCTCATGCCGATTGGGATTGTAATATGCAATCATCTTGCTGGGAACTAGTAAGAATAGATGACCCGAATGTAATTTTGAGTGTCTCGGTCTAGACAAAAGTTTGGTACTAAAATTTAAATCTTATGAGAAAATTGTTTGAACCAATCTAGTCATCTAAATCAGTAAGTTATATACATAAATTGATGATGCTATTATGGTTTGTATACACAGGAATTGCAAACGAACATTTTTTTTTTGAAAAGGAAGAACCTTAATGATCTACTATATGTCTTACTTGATGTCAATTAGAACGCTGAAATTGCAGAACCGGTGATGAGGTTGTGTTGCGGAGTCGGCGTGCAAGCGCGAGAGACAGGCGACGGCAAGTCACTGATTGCCGGCGGCGAGCGGCAGGATTGGGGCGGCTGTGCGGCTGCCGTATTGTGCATTCGCCACTTTTTATTTTTTTAGACAACCTCACTAAGCTTTTATTAATTCGTCATAATGTTCATAGGGACGAATGGTAGGTTCCCGGGGCTACTCTTTGTGTCTGCGTGGATGTGCATGGGGAGGGGGAGGGTCTAGGGCCGCACTGATCCATAACGTAGTGGGCTTCTACAGATTTTGTATACATGGGCTTCTGAAAATAAACAAGAAATTAGGCTGACTAGGGGCAAAGTAATGGCCAAGTGGGGGCACACGTAGCTTGGCACGATCAGTCCAGGCGTACGAGGAAAAATCGAGTGGAGGCAACTGCCCCCGCAACCTTCAACGTGCGTCCGCCCCTGCCTGCCCTCGTCAACCACTGCACCCGTAGACACCGGGTCGTGCCGACGTCGACCGCCACGGCATGAGAAGCGTGGCCACGGTGCCCCACCCGTTACGTACGCCAGCTGCATGCCGCTGACTACCCCCGCCGTCGAGCTCAGATTTAATCGCCTGGCGTGATGCGTCCACACACCACGAACACGCGCGTGATGTGCACACCCGTACGTCGGTCTCCCGTGGAAAAGTCTGGTCTAGAGGAAGAAGAAGAGGCATGGAAAGCTCAAAGGGTGGCTAACTAGTTATGGGAGACGTTGATGCTGATGCTGAAGCACGCGCACGTACGTCCTCTCATTTTGCTTCATTTTTGTACGGACCACGGAGAAAGCTCCGGGTAACCACCGCCGGCAGCTAAGCTGCGTTCCATGGCCGTAGCTTGTCTTTCTCAGGCTTGCTGTTGGCTGCGCAGACGACGTGGGAGAGGAAGCGCCTGAATGTAGCCATGATTGGTTCACGGAAAAACTAGTAAATTACCCGTGTCTAACAAATCTAAGACAAGAATTTTAAAACGGGGGAGTAGTCAATTGGTGTCAAACGCAAAGAGGATAAGCTCATGCATGGTGCGATGGCTCATCATCTGTAACATAGGCATCCATCCCACATCATAGCACAAAAGGTTATGAAAATGATGAGATGCTGTGTTCGGCTCCGTCGTGTCCTTCTTTCACTCTAGTTTTTTTTTTGAGCGTAATAACTTTATTCCTCAAATAACAGCAAGATCGTTTACATAATGGTGGAGAATAAAGTCAGGGATGATGGTCTCCCACTCTTCTGATTTACTAATACTGAAACAGTGCTTTGCTAAACCATCCGCTATCAAGTTTGCCTCTCTTGTACAATAATCAAAACTGATAGAAGCATAATCCATTGACATGAGGGAGCATTCTGCTATGATTGGGACATCCACTCCCATGTAGGCATTAGGATCAGATATGGCCTCCAGCGCAGTCAAACTATCAGACTCGATGATAAGCTTCATACAACCCAGTTTCGCTGCTAGGTACAGACCACATCGAATAGCAAATAATTCAGCTGAACCTGCACTAGATACATGTGGTAGGACCTTTGCTAAACCATCCTTCTTTCACTCTAGTTCGTTGAAGAGAAGGAGGTGAAGTTACAAAAACCTTTGTGCACCATGTTCGGCTGAGGAGGTCAGTGTTTCACCTGCTACATACTCCTGCTAGAGTGCAACTTTGGCTGAAATTGTCTTTTTTGGGGGATTTTACGGTGCATTATAATACACCAGAGCACATGTATTATATGGCCGATCTAACGGATGAGAATAATTGGGCCTTTTTAAGCCCAAGGGTATTTTTGACCTAATTTTTTTTAACCTTTAATCGGCCCAATTTGGTCCAGGGGTATTATCGTCCTAATTTTTTCGATTAAATTAATTGCATTAATAAAGCACTTCATTATAGAGGTCTCATCATCGTGCGTACTCTTTTGAATTTCGGTTCGAGCGGTTCGTCCTCTCTCCTCCTCTCGAGCCCTAACCTCGGGCGCCCTCGATCGCCGCCGATCGCACTCGCCGTGTCTACCCCTCCTGCTCCTACTCCCCCTCACTCCCTCCATCGCAAGTCACCCCAGTCGGGTCGCGGTGCCAGATCCTTCCCCGAGCGGACGCTACCTTCCCTGACCCGAGAGGCCACATCATCCTCATCAACGTGCATAAACTTTTTCACGCCGGATCTTCGCTGTAAGTGCCTAGCCATCTCAAATCTTTTCTGGTCCCTTCTGCATATAGAACCAATAGGGGTCGAATTTGATTCGGGTTTAGGATATGTCATGTGAGGTTTAGGGTTTATCGTTTCAGAAAGTTGTGAGGAGATTTCGGTCGGATTTGGTTAGGGTTTAGGATATGTCATCTGAGGATTAGGGTTTATCTTTTCAGAAAGTTGTGATGAGATTACGATTGAAAGGAAGTGTAAGTCGGATGTAGCTACGACATATTGAAGGACTTAGTTAGGATTATGTGGCATGAGAAAGTTGTCAGCAGATTTGGATTCAACTTTTGAATTGAGTTTCGAGATATTTTGGATTTAGTTAGGAGATAATTATTTTGTATGGAGTTTGGACTTATTTTGGATTTAGTTAGGACATACTTTTGGATTTTGTTACGAGATAATTTGGATTTAGTTAGGATATAATTTTGAATGGAGTTTGGAGATAATTGATCTATCAGGGTGGATCTATCAAGGCATTTGAAGGACTCGTGGACTTTGGATTTAGTTAGGAGATCATCAGTTAGAGCTAGTACAATCAATTATAAATTTCTGGATTTAGTCAGGGCATATTTACTTACAACTTTTGAAGGACTGAGTTAGGTACATGAATCCGATATGAAAAATTAAATCAATTATTTAAGCAGAGTATTGCATAATTTCGGTAACGTATGCTATCCATCCGTAACATTGACTATCTGTTTCCGCTGGCAGCATAACGACATGGATGATAAAGGCAACGATGGCAAAAACTTGGGTGATACAGGCAAGGACGACAAGGACATGGGTCATAGAGGCAACAAAGGCAAAGGCATGGACCCCAAAGGAATGGATGGTATGTGCATGGATGATAAGGATAATGAGGATGCAGGCATGGATGTCATAGACATGGATGATGTACACATACAAGGTAAAGGAATTGATAATAAAGGCATGGCTGGTTCAGACCTGAATGAGTGTATGGAATACTTAGAGATTGTGAAGAAGACGTTCAGGACCAAGGAAGAAGCCTACATGTTCTACGTAGGCTATGCGAGAAAAAAGGATTTGGTGTTAGAAAGGATGATCTGAAATACAAGGGTCCAGGTCCGAAACAAAATGCATACAGAAGGACATACAAGTGCTGCAAACAAGGATGGCGGGCCCTTAAGCACTTTAACAGAACTGAAAGAAAAAGAACACCGAGGGGTCTTTCTCGGTGTGGGTGTCCCGCTCTTTTTCAGGTTGAGCTACAAGATAGCAATGGCCTCTGGTTCGTCAAGAATTTTGTGGACAAGCATAACCATCTGTTTGTCCCTCCTGACCTAACTCCGTACTTGTCGGCTCATCATAGAATGACTGACGCACAAAAGGCCGATGTCATCGAGTATGCTGTCGGTGGACTTCGAACACATCAGATTATGAATGTAATGGAGAAGAATGCTGGAGGTCCCGACAAGCTTGGATTTATAGATCGAGATCTATACAACCATGTTTCAGTCCAGAAGAAGCGCAAGATAGAAGGCAGTGACGCTAGATATTTGCTCACCTATATGATTGCACAAAAAAAAGCAAACCCGGAATTCTTTTTCAAATACACAAAAGACAGCGAAGGCCATTTGAGGAACATATTCTGGGCTGACTCACAGTCCCGCATCGACTATGTTGCCTTTGGTGGTGTCGTGGTGTTTGATAGTACATATCGGTCTAACAAGTACAGGCTTCCGTTTGTTCCATTTGTTGGTCTGAACCATCACCGCAGCACAGTTTTGTTTGGGGTCGGTCTAGTGTCAGACGAGACAGTTGCATCATATCAGTGGCTTCTTCATGTATTTTTGGAGGCAATGTCCCAGACAGCACCAATTTCAGCAATCACCGACGGGGACGGTGCAATGGCTAAAGCAATAGCTACTGTCTGGACCAGAACAGATCATTGTTTGTGCACGTGGCATATCGAGGAGAATATGGTGATGCACCTCCGCAAGGAAAAGCTGGAGCAATTTAGGGAATTCATTTACCGTCGTTGGGATGTTGATGAGTTTGAGAAAAGATGGGAGGCTTATAAGGTTCGGTTCAAAATAAAACCAACGGGCAAGAGGTCGTCATGGGTTAACAGGATGTACGAGCTGCGACACAAATGGGCTGCTGCGTACACAAAGGGTAGATATTTCCTAGGCATGATGAGTAATCAGAGGAGTGAATCTCTCAACTCAAGGCTTCATGTGCACCTGAACAGGAAGATGCAGCTTGTTGATTTGTTGCAGCATGTTGAGCACTGTGTATCCATAATGCGTAAGACTGAAGCAACATTAGACGCAGTAGCAACACATACGATACCCTTCACTAAGCTGAATGCACACCCTCTGGAGATTTCTGCCTCTTATATTTATACAACTATGATGTTTCCAAAGGTAAAGCGTCAGATTGTCGAAGGGACAAATTGGCAGGTCACGGAGCGGGTAGCATGTGATGGTTTGGTCGTGTTTGGAGTTTTGCACAAAGCCCCATATGATAAAGTCCCATATGGCAGGGATGCTAGAGAATTGCAAGGTAAGGAAGGTAAGTATGCTGAGGACTTGCATGCAAAAAAATTGGATGCTGAGGATCCCAATGACTTGGAAGGTAAGGGTGCTGAGGACTTGCATGCAAAAAAATTGGATGCTGAGGATCCCCATGACTTGGAAGTAAGGATGCTGAGGACTTGCATGCAAAAAACTTGGATGCTGAGGATCCCAATGACTTGGAAGGTAAGGATGCCGAGGACTTGCATGCAAAAAACTTGGATGCTGAGGATCCCAATGACTTGTAAGGCAAGGATGGTGTGGACTTGCATGCCAAAAACTTGGATGCTAAGGATCCCAATCACTTGGAAGGTAAGGACAGTGAGGAGTTGGAGGCAAAAAAGTTGGATGCACAAGGCGTGGATGCTAAGCCTGTGGATTTTATATATCACGTGACTTGTCTGTTTACAGGAGCAAGACTGGATGATGCAGCTTGTAAATGTAAAAAGTTGGAAAGTCAGGATTACCCATGCACACATATATTATGCATTCTGGACCATCTTGGTGTACGCACATTTCCAAAAAAAATTGTCAAGAAAAGATGGATAATGCAGGCCAAGCCAGCGTTCCCTTCTTCGAGGACTGCGAATACTCATGTATGGTCTGATCACATGAATAAGTATCATCAACTACGCAACATGGCTAGTGACGCTTTATTCACAGCCGCAGCTAGCGATTCACAGTCAGAACAGGTGATGGAGTTCCTCCGGAGTATATTGGTTGATTGAGAAAAAACTGATTTGGATGAAGGCCATAAATCATTTGTTCCTTTGCCGGCATACTTCTCTGCTACTCGCGAATGCTGCACTGATGACGTGGAAAATCCAATCAAAATAGTTCCAAAAGGGAGACCAACTACCGAAGAATCGAACAAGAGGATTAAATCCAGGCACGAGCGGATGAGAGGGAAAAAAAGCAACGAAGTTAGTGCACATGTTTATCTCATTGTTCATTTCCATACATGCTTACAATGTTAATATGTTCTCTCTTTTTCTTCAATTTACTCCGGAACAAATCGGGGAAATCAAAGGTCACAAGGAGGAAGAAGCGAAAAGACAAAGACTCAGAGACAGAAGAAGACACAGATTCGATATAGAAGAAGAGGAAGATTCAAAAAAAGCAACAAAGTTAGTGCACATGTTTATCTCATTGTTCATTTCCATACATGCTTATAGTGTTAATATGTTCTCCCGAAGAGTGTTCACATGTTTTTCTTCAATTTACGCAGGAAAAAATCGGGGAAATCAAATAGCACAAGGAGGAAGAAGCAAAAAAAAGAGACAGAGTCAGATACAGAAGAAGAGACAGAGGCAGATACAGAAGAAGAGATAGAGGCATATACAAAAGAAGAGGAAGATTCAGGTACAGAAGAAGAGGAAGATTCAGGTACAGAAGAAGAGGAAGATTCAGATGCAGAAGAAGAGGGAGATTTAGATGCAGAAGAAGAGGGAGATTCAGATGAGGAAGAAGAGGAAGATTCAGATGCAGAAGATGGTGGGCTGAGGAGGGCTAGAAAGAGACCATTGGAGGTTGCAGAAGAGGATTACGCAAAACCAAACAAGTGGGCATTAGCACAATTGTGCGTACTTAAACATATTTTCGAATGCTGGCTGCAGATTCATCTATTTCATTTTTTTGCAGGAAACGCAAGGGCACTCCAAATGTCAATGCTGGGAGGACGAAAAAGAACGATGACAAGGGTGCGCGAGGAAAACCAGTGAAGTTAGTGTCTGTACTTACATGTCCGCTCTAGAAGTCGGGTATTTGCTAGTACTGTGTTGACGTTTCTTAACTTTTCCAGGAAAGACTCTAGTAAGGGCGGTAAAGAACAGGCCAAAGGGGTGATGAAGACAAAAAGGCCTGATACGAATGTACCACGCTGAGCGAATAAGAGCTGTCAAGTTAGCTTCTGTAGCTATGAAGAGAAAATCAGTGAAGTTAGTGTTTTTTCTGTTATAGTGTACTGTACATGCTCAAATCTTCTTTACTATCCTATTAACAAACGTTGTTTCATGCAGGAAAGCTAAAGTGAAGTCGAGACAGGATGTTTAGATGCACAGGGTCAAGCAGAGAAAACAAAAGGATTTCAGGGGTTGAAAAATTACGAACAAACTAAAGTAGACAATTTTCCATGCCGTGATCCACCTTGTTTCTCATGTATTAGACCTATTTGATGGACTGCCACTATTTTTCTGAATTCCTCTTTTGATTGGTACACCCGCATTTTATTATGGACGGGTCGACATGGTAGGCTAGTTATGATTTATCAACATCGATGAAACAATGCATTTTTAGTGCAGTTGGTTTTCTATATTGTTTTTTCATTTTTACATAATATATTGCTGAAATTTGTTCAAAGTGTAGTCAAATTTCATACTTGAAATAAATAGAAACCGAAAATTTATATATATAAGAAAATAGAACGTTAATAGAAACCTCGTTTTCAAATAACATTGAAAATCATTTATTTTCAAATAGAAAATAAGCATACTGATATTTTAAAAATAGCATGCTCATTTGAAAAAAACATGTTCAATTGAAAATAAAATATAATGAATATGCTGATTTAAAAATATCATGCTGATTTTAAAATTATGCTACTTTTAAAATAACACGCTAATTTCAAAAATAGCATGCTAATTTTAAAAATAGCATGGTACTTTTAAAAATATAATGCTCTTTTCAATATGCTACTTTTAAAATAGCATGCTGTTTTTGAAATCAGCATCATATTTTGAAAAAATAGCATGCTTATTTTAAAAATATAATGCTTTCAATATGCTACTTTTAAAATAGCATGCTGATTTCAAAAATAGCATGCTGATTTAAAAAAATAGCATGCTCATTTCAAAAATAGCATGCCGATTTAAAAAAAATCATGTTCTTTTGAATATGTTGTTTTTAAAAATAGCATGCTGATTTCAAAATAACAGCCTCATTCTAAAAATACAACGCTGTTTTTAAAATATAATGCTGTTTTTAAATTGATTTCAAAAAATACATGCTTTTTAAAATATGTTGTTTTGAAAGCAGTGTGCTGATTTTGAAATCAGCATGCTATTTTTAGAAACAACATATTCAAAAGAACTCGTACTAGCCAACACACAAACCTCGTTCAAAAATGAAAGTAGTGTCTAATCCATTTGAAACCCGGTTAGATTTGATTCTAAAAATACTAGCATCACTGTGGCAAAAAGAAGGAAATATAATTACAGTCCATAAAGGTAATTATATCAAGGAGGGTACCACGGTGCGTTATATATATAGGCTTGCATAGCAAGTACATTACGCCACATAGGGTTCATACTACCACCAAGTTACTGCCAAGTTCCACTTACTGGACGATCTTCATATCCAGTCGGACCCAAAAGTTATACCACCAAAGTACCAGTTACTACCAAGTACCAATTACTACTAAGTTGCACTTACCGGACCCTAAAGCTGATACTACCGACTTGCAGTTACTGGCTAGTACATACAGATTATAAAACTAGCGTCAAACTACTGCGGCGGGTCAATGAATCCTCATGCCACTAACCATGTTCACCCTAAGCCCACCTCCACTCCTTTCCATGAACCTGAAGATAGCTATTTGATCTTCTTTCATTCTGGCGCCCTCAACGACTTCTCTCCAGTTCTTCGTCATGATCGCTCGCCCATCCTTCTTGCCCATCTTGAACAAGATCTTTTTATTACCTTCAAAATGTTCGCTGGTGACACGCACAACCATGGGCTTTCGCAGATAATCTTTGAGGTAGGCATGACTGTACTCCTTTGAGAAGCACTGATTGCACAGGGAAATAAATAATGTTACATAAAAATGAAGTATAATTTGCACAAAAAAAGTAAGAATGATTTGCACAACCATGCCCGTCCTCCTCTCAGTCTCTACATGATGGCATTTTCACTAGTGAAGTATGATTTGCAAAAAGAAAAGTCCAAGTGTTTACCATCTTGCTCTTCCCTCTGATGACTGCCGAGCGAGTGACAGTGCTGACATAGTATGGTATGGGAGGTTGGCACTGCTTTACTATGGATTTGAGATAGTCCCACCGATCCTCGTTTAGCAATGCATGGTTGCCGTAGAAGATGCGATCCTCGAAAGTTCCTTTTCTCACATGGTATCCCGGACCTGTATCAAAAAAAATTAAGATGACATAGTAGTAAATAATTTCATATGTAAGATCTAGAACATCAGCACTGGGTTAATGATCAATTCCTAGTCCAATGATCAAGAAATGAAGTACATAGATAACCCAATCACATCCACCCAGCAATATCTCGTAGAAACATGGGCAAATTGAATATTTGATTTATTTAAACTAACAACTAAACACTGCTGTATGTAAGCTCTAGTTCAGTCAATGTTGATTTGGAAGGTCATTTAGAACCCAAACAGAGTAATGTGTGGTAATCAAGTGTCACTCACACATCAACTTTTGATATTTCACGGTTCATTTAATATCTGACTAGCCAAATAGAACTTTACCCCGTAGTGCCAAGATAGGATCGTGGTCCACATCTCCATCTCCATCAGAACTATCATCAGTGTCATAGTCGCTAGAGGTGTCGCCATCACCGCTATAGCCGTCACTCCCACGTGAAGTGCCATCTGAAGCATCATCTGAGGTGGTCCGGTGATCACTCTCTTCACTGCTAATGAGGATGGTTTCCCTTGCCATTCAAACCTGTTGCATGCATTGCAATGAACAAATGTTAGTTATTGATATATGAAATCAGTCTTCCATTATGACTTGTTAGCACCATATACAATGTGAATAATCTTTTCGCATACTTCTTGCTAAGTACGTAGTTCATGTATAAACATCTACATGAAAAAGCTAGTCGACAACTATTCGCACGACTAGTCAAGACTAGTGGTTAGACTCATAATCATTGGGCAGACATAACCAATTATGATATTTCAAGATTACAATTTTGTGAGTTGGACAAGAAAACTTGGTAACCAACCAATTAGTAGCCATGTAAAAATGAACCATGATTGACTGCTCTCATCGAGCAATACGTGAAACTATAACTGATATGCCTTTGATCACCGCAAATTTCCTGATGGGCCGTTGTGTGGTACCATCAAGTAATAAATATAAAGTCTTTAAATTGTCCCAACAAAACAAATAATGCATTTGCTGCTGTACATAACATTTTTAGAGGTAGCTGTGGAGGTTAATTTTCCAATTTCCAGTGAGAATAAGGACATGATAGAATCCCTCAAGCAAGATGATAGCATAGTGAAGGCTATGAGAATGAGCAAGGTATGCTGACCAATTGTCACCCTTTTGTATACTTGCTATTTATTTACTCATTACTACCCATACCAACAAGTAAAATCATGATTATGAAGTATAATGTCAGAAAATCCAACATTGAGGAATTTGTTGCAATGTGTACTACTAGCTCACAGGAAATTTTCATTGACCCCAACAAGCCCATACCATATCTTGGAGATAGGCTGACATAATTCAAGTAAGCAGTAACAACAATCAGCAAAAATATGCACCAACCAAAAATATTACATGTGTGCACATATCATCAAAAACATGCACCAATCAAGAGCAGTCTATACTTGACAAATCCTTCAAAATATGCACTAATCATCATACTACCATCGAGTAATACATGAAACTATAACTGATCCTCATTCCATCATTACAAATTTCCTCATGGACTACTTCTGTGCTCGCCTTTTTGGTTTTTAATAACTAAGCATCAGCAAATACATATACACAGTCTTGAAACTATCCCAACAAACCAAAACATGCGTATGCTCTTGTGAATATACTTTTTCTATATCTAGCAGTGGGGGCCATTTTCTAGGGGAAAAAGTACTTGATAGCATCTGTCAAGCAAGATGATAGCATAGTGAAGGCTATGTCGACAAGCAAGGTATGCTGGCCAACACCCACCTTTTTCTCTTACTTGCATGAAAGTGTTTACCCATTACTACCCATACGAACAAGTAAAACCATGATTACGCAGTACATTGTCAGATTATCTTGCTGTAAAATTAGTTGTTGCAATATGACCTACTAGTTGACAGTAAATCTGCGAATACCCAAAACATGCACACAAGCAAGTGTCAGATTTTAACTTGGGCGGTGCTGCTAGATCGCAAAATTAAGGTCAGATCGACATTAGAAGGGCAGTGAAGATCAATCTTACCTGCGAAGTGGTACCAGATGGGGTTGGAGTAGACTTGTTCGAAGCTGGCACCACCGGAGCTTCGGGCGGCGCGACAAGGATTGGGGAGAAGAGGTGCCGTTGTCGGACCTTGCTGTTGAAGAAGCAGTGGAGAATCGTGGTCGGAGCAGGGGGAGTGGGTGGCCTCGCGGATCCGGCCGATTTGACGACGACGGGGGCGGCCAAGGTGACGGCTTGGCAAACCCTAGCCGTCGCCCTCCGCGTCGCCTCTCTGTCTCTGCAAAGAACGAAGTGTGGTGGGATTGGGAATGGGGTTGGGGTTGGGGTTGGGGCCATCGCTCGCTTTTCTCTCTACCTCCCACTTGTGTAGGCCCACAAAAGGAACAAAGTGTTGCGCCGAATCAATGCAGATTTGGCAGCTTTACCAATTTTGGCCAAACATAAAAGATCAGCATGACCACAAGTGTTCTTTTAAAGAAACCCTAAAAATACACTACTGTTCATATTGCATGTGGATGAGTCTTTCAGTACCAATTGATCTTGAATAATTTTAAGCACTCCACAGTATATATATGCCACAATAAAATGGTAAACTATTAGATGCAAGGTTGCAAAAATTTGAAAAAATGAATAATTGAATTGTATGTATTTTTATGATTAAATTTAATAAATGTAACATTTTTGCAAAAACTATGATAAATTAAAATATTCATTGGTATTTTCAAAAAAACCCACGGATGACTACTTATGCCAACCAGAACTTCTTCATGGTTTCGTTTATTCATCTATTCTTTGGCATGCTGGTTCTCATAACGCCTTCTTCGGACCTTCTCTTTGTCCGACAAATTCTTGAGATATTGGGCTAGCGCCTTGTGTTTCACCCTCACACCATGCTTCATTTGGTATCCTTTGGCAACTCCTTCGTTGTGCTCAAGAATACTAACGAAAGCCGGGTCCAGATATTTGCCATAGAACGCGCAACGATATGCCATATGCTTAAGCACGTTGCACTGTCCATTCTGCAATTCTTCAAGGGTTTTCTGAGTGTGTGCATCCATCTCTCCTTCGGAAATGTCCGTATAATCATGAGAATAAGGCTGCAAGTTTAAATTATGTATGATATAAGCTCCACCATTGTTTACAATACCTAATATTCCCTAAGTTTCATACTGTAGTGCCTATAAATTATTTTTAAAGTAAATATTTATTAACTTTGAAATTTTAAGGAGAAAAAAGCAATATCAAATCCATATGAAAGCATAAATCATATGATGTACTTTTAAAAAAATTGTCAATAAACATGCACAACCTTTATGATGTCTGACTTTTAGCATAAAACCAAAATGCACTAAATTGTGGAGTGGATGAACCATTAATTTCTCAAAGATTGATTGAATAAATAATGATCATTACATACTGATAATCAACATTATATTTAGAGCTAGATTCCATTATGCCAATTCAACAATGTATTGATGGTTTAATGATTAACCTCTAACCTTAAACTTGAAGACAGATCTAGGGTTAAAAAATTAAAATTACCGTAATGGAATTCCAGTCCATGCCGTGCATGTGCTGCTGCTTGTGATCGATGACGGAGTACTGCACCTCGTTGACACGATGCTTCTCTGGGTCGGACACCGAGTAGTCCAAAGCTTTCTCGTGGGGATCCTCATCCATGCGATGGACGACGACGTCGGTGGTTAGCTTCGCAAGTCCACGATCTGTCACGACGGCGTCCATGACAGGCCCCCCACGTCCATGGCCCTGCTCTGTCACGATGGCCAATCGACCTCCACGAGTGGATTTCATATCTGGCGGCAGCGAGGCGGGCGTGTGAGCGGCGGCGATAGTTTTAGAGCGTGCCCTAGGGGGAGCGATGCGGGGAGTAATTGGTAGTTACCTACTATAGCAGAAATACTTCGGCGTTGGGCACCTATAATGCAACCGGCTTATTTAGGCGCTTAATTAGGATCCTGGAAAAAAAATCACAATTGTAGGCGCTTGGGGCAGGCGCTAGGAACTGGATTTTGTACATCTACGTGATGCAATCCAAAGTTCGTGTCCGAGGTGGATGGGTTGGGGATTGAAAATTTTAAGACCTTATTTGCCTAGTGCATAACTCGTGCTCATCGCAAATCAATCTTTATGTTATTATCACAATCATCTGCATAGGAAATTCAATTCCAAGGTGCAGCTACGAAATAGTATAAGCATAATAACCAACCATAGCCGGATTATTAGCAGAATAATTTATATAGATCAAAAAATGACCTCTAAAGTGCTCAACACATGTAACCTAGCAAGTTAGGTAACACATCTACACAATCTGGATGGGCATCTCATCGATTAAAGAAAAAAAGAAACCCTGTCCTTCCCCCAAAATAGAGAAAAGGACACACCAGACATTTCCTTTTGAGTCACCATCTTCCTTCTTGAAAACCACATGTACAGACTCATCATGTATACCATAACACATCAGAATCTGTCAACGAGCGCTCACAAGCTTAACTAGCTTCAAACGAACCTAGCCAATCAGGGTTTTATGCTACTTAATCTAAATGAGCCGATGATTAATGAGCACGAGTTTAACAAGCAGAGATGCCAAACCACACACCAATTAACATAGTTCTACCTTAGTTCAACACTTCCATACATACAAAAGCAAGCACCACTTAGTAGTACTGGTGCACATAGTTCGACCATAAACGTTCACCAACAAAGTATAGCATAGGGTAGTACTTAGCATAGTTAAAACCAAACGAGCATCAGTTCTAGCTGCGAGGGTGCGCACTTCCCTAAAGCCTCAAAGAAGCCTCATCAGGTACTCGGCATACGCGGCGTGCTTCACCCTGAAAGTGTAGCCATTCTTGATGCTGCCTTGGGATGTTCCGACTGCATGGTTGATGGTACTTCTCAGGTCGCCTTTCATCAGCTTGTTGCAGTAAGGGCATCCGTAGCCCCCCTTCCGATTCATGGCCTGATACGTTTCTCAAGCACACCACTGTTCAGCTCCCTCGCCTTCTGCCTCCTGTAGATCCTCTGGGTTTCTTGGTCGCTGTCGACGTCGTCACTTAGGACCTACATGTAGTACCAAATGTTGCGTAAGTATATCTAATATGAGAATTCAGCAGGCACAGAGTCTATGAAACATAATGTAATTGATGACAGCGTAAAATATCTTCAAATGATGTTGAAAAAAATAAATGCATAACTTATTAGTTGGTACATAAGCAACTAAATGTGATAGTACCATATAGTAAAAAAATATGAAGGATCAATCATACATGTCGAAGAGAGCACTAGCATTGCCACATTTTGCCACACATTTTTCCCAAGCTTGCCTAAGGTTAGTTCATCAAAATGAGAGCCACAAGTTGGCAAGCCTAAGGGAACCTTGCCACACTTTTTGTGTGTATGCCATGTGGGACCCAAGTGTGGCTTGCCTAAGGTGTGGCTGGAACCAAACACTCACTTAAGTTGGTCAAACTTGCCTAACCTTAGGTATGGCAATCTTTGGCAAAGTCACTAACCAAACAACCTTTAGTGCAACAAAATTCACTTGTTACGTAAAAATGCATGAACTGATGATGTAACATGGCAGAGCAGCATACAGATGTACTAATGCAAAAAAAAGACTTATAGCTTACATGCATGACTAGACAAAATAGCTCGTGACCTGTATCTATTTAGGGTTAGAATTTTGTGTGTTTATGATGATGGATATTGAAAGTCCACATGTTATCGTCGTGGAAGTTTCCCCTATTGGTCGATACCCCACCCATCAATGTTCCTGAACCATTCAACGTTCTAGGTAAAGTAGTTAATTATTATGAATTCTGACAATAAGTGATCCCAAATGTTGTACTTACAAAAAAGGGTTTTTATCATTCATGCCACCAGTTGTGTCCCACAATTAAGTATCACCACTAAGAATTTCTACTGCTAAAAAAGCCATCGCTTCTTTAGACACATGCTCAAAAATGCCACTGCACATCATTATTGTGATATCAAATATATCTTGACATGCTATAATGGCATCAATACCTATGGACCAACATGCCAGCTCTCCCTCTATCTCACTACAATAAAGTGTGGGCCCACTTGATCCCAACAGCGTTCTTATTTTCCTGTAAAATTATCCGCTTACTTACTCCTCACAAGTGGGGCCATACTTATCATTGTGAGATAGAGAGAACTGAAATGTGGGCCTGGGCTTTTTTGTCATATTGGATGGTCAACAAGTTTTAAATGAAAATAACAATGTCTAATGGCATTATTGAGCAAACATCTAACGGAACGATGGCATTTTTTATACATCTAATGGCATTTCTGAGTAAGCATGTCATGAATCGATGGCATTTTTGAGTGGCTGTAACTTCTAAGGGAAAAACTGAGTAGTGGGATACAACTGGTGGCATAAATAATAAAAACCCTACAAAAGAACTAATTAAAAAAACTCAAGTAAAACATTGATGATATCCAATTTCTTTCTAAAATAGCCATTGCTTAGAGATAATCAATGTTTAAAATCATTGCCATAGCCACTTATGGAACATTTAAACCAAAGATCGATCAAGTGCAACCAAACATGTACTCAACATTTTAATACCTTATTTGCCTTGTACTGACCAGATAAAACCTAGGATATTACAAAATAAATAAATAAATAAAGGGGATAGATGACTAACCTCTTCTTCGTTCTCGTCGGTGACGACCACAGGTGGGGGCAGGGGAGGCAACATCCGCGGCAGACGAACACCCGGCTGAGGCTGAGGAGCCACCACCTGCTCCGGCAGAGGAGCCAGAGGAGCTACCTGTTCCGGATTATTAGCAGAATAATTTATATAGGTCAAAAACAGACATATACATGCCTCAATAAATGTAATCTAGCTACACAGCTGCGGATCCAGGATTTCATACTTGGGTGTTCAAAAATTTATATTGCAAACTAAAACCACAACAATATTTTTCAAATGAAGGGAGTAATATCTAAAATTTACATGTGAAAAGATTCTTAGTCCATCGTAATGACAGTACTGACATGAATGACAGAAAATGAAGATTATTTACTTCATGACCATACAATATGACATTTTCATAAAAAGGCATGGTGTTGTTATCCTTAAGTTGCAGAAAATATTTTCACAATCACCTACGCAGGCAATTCAATTCCAAGGTCAAGCTACGTATTTGTATTAGCACAGTGACCAAACCTAGGTGGCTTTATTAGCAGAATAATTTATCTACATCAAAATATTGCCTATACAGGGCTCAACACATGTAACCTAGCTAGTTACCTAACAAATCTACAGAATATTGATATGGAGTCCATCGATCAAAGATAAAAAGAAACCCTGGCCTTCCCCAAAAATAGAGAAAAGGACTGACCAGAGCACATGTAGGATTTTACAAAAAACTAAAGGAGATAGATGACTAACGTCGTCTTTGTTGACGTCGCCAGCGACCACAGGCTCGGGCACCGGAGGCGTCACCCGCGACAGAGGAGACACCTGCTCTGTCTGAGGAGCCAGAGCAGCTAGCGGGGCCCACATAAATGGCTGTGCAAGGAAAATTTCATGTCGGTCAAGTACCATATACAAGAAATTTCGGCCAAAAAAATTCGGGTGCAGTACTGTACGTCTGTACCGGTGTTGCTGCTATCAAAATTTGGCATCAACACATTTTGGATGCACGAGAACCATGAGATCGGAGTGGTTCGTAGATCTTAAATAAAGATAACCTATACAATGAGGAGCCGACCCCCACACCCATGCACCCATGTGGATCTGCCCTGAAACCTAACGGATCTAACGAATCTAGGTTGACACCTATGATTGACTAGAGCACACCTAGGATTTTTCAAAAAATTAAAGGAGATAGATGACTAACGTCTTCTTTGTTGACATCACCGACGACCACAGGCTCGGGCACAGGAGGCGTCACCTGCTCCGTCTGAGGAGCCAGAGCAGCTACCTGGTCCCACATAAATAGCAGAATATTTTATATAGATCAAAAAATGTCATATACATGTCTAAACTAATGCAACCTAGCAACACAGCTTCGGATCCAGGATTTCAAAGTTGGGTGTTCAAAAATTAATATTGCAAACCAAAACCACAACAATATATTTCAAACGGCTGAGATCAAGTTGGCTTTTGAGTCCAGAAGGCATTCTTCTGCCTCTGCTTCTGTTACTCAATAAATTAAAGAGTTAGGAGTACATAATAGCTAAAATGTTCATGTGATTTTTTTTCATCATACTGACAGTACAGACATGAATGACAGAAAATGAAGATTATTTAGTATGACATTTTCGTAAACAAGGCATGATGTTGTTATCCTTTACTTGCAGAAAATATTATGATGAAAATAAGCAACCAAATAATATATTTCAAATAGGGATGATAACAAGTCAATAATATTACAGCCTATGGTAATTGGACTCCAGGAATCAAGCAATTGGTGTAGAGCAAATTGAACGACAAAAAATGTGTGTGCTGGATTAAGCGTAAGAGGCTAGTTTTATTCAAATTGACATGAAGTTTAGTGCATAAACTACACCACTTTTAGTACATTTAAAATAAAAGAACCATATATAAGAAATTTGGGGCAAATAATTTCGGGTGGTTGGTAGATCTATCTTAAAATTTGGCATCAACACATTTTCGATGCACGAGAACCATGGATCGAAGTGGTTGGTAGATCTTAAAAACAAGATAACCTATGCAATGAGGAGCCGACCCCCACACCCATGCACCCATGTGGACCAAACCTACCTGATCTAACGAATCTAGGTACGGATTTCATAGATGGAAGAAAAGCAGAAACCCTATCCATGCCCAAAAAATAGATGAGGGACTGAACAAGGAAACCTAGGATATTTCCTAAAATAGGACTGATCTCTTCTTCATCGTCATCACCGTCGACGTTGACCACGGGCTGCGGCAGAGAAGGCAGATGGCGTGGCAGAGGAGTCACCTGCTCCAGCGTAGGTGACACCTGCACCGGAGCCTGGACGTGGTCGACGACGTCACGGCCGCCCTGCTGCCGGCTGGACCCCTCGCCGGCGGGGAGGGGTTTCTCCATGTGCAGCTTCGCACGGTGCTTGGATGCTTTGTGCGCCATGGCGTCGAACCCAGTGTCGGCCCTCCCTCCCATGGTGCGCTTGGGCATCTCGACGGCGGAGGTGCAGCGGCGGGAAGGGAGCAGCGGAGGGATGGGAGGAACAGCGGGAAGGGAGCAGCGGCGGGGTGGGCAGGCGAGTGGTGAGGCATGGGAGGAGAAAACCCTCGAATTTGTAGATGGGGAAGAGGACGGGAAGAGGGCGGCGGCGATGTGATAAATGCTAATGGGGAAGCGGAGCCGCCGATTCAGTCGTGGGCAGTCAAAAGGAGTTGTTGCCACGTTCACACCTCCCCATGCATTGTTCACACCAACACGTCTTGCCACGTCAAAACGTAACTTCTCACTTCTCACTAAAATGAATAGCCCGATCGTGCACAGCCATGATTTAGGAGTAATGCAACTTCCCTTCAAAAAATTGTGTAATGCAACTGCTCCCTCATTACACAGAACAAAGTCATTCGGTGGGACAACTGAATTGGTAGGCTTGTTTCATCTGCACGTGTCATGTTTTATATTTGTCCTAAAATATGTTATAAAACTTTACAAACAATGGAATGGAAAATGGATGTGACAAAACTTCGTCAGCAACCGCGCGGATTCGTCTGCCATATATCCGATGTTCGGTACCGAGGAGGGGAATGTTGATCCACGCGATGCCATGTGTTTCATCTGGACCCATATCATGCACCCCGAGCCAACCGGGCCAAAACATGCGCCGCTAGCCTTCTCGATCCAAACAACGAGCTAGTGTCCACCATGCGCAGAGATGCTCATGCGGACATGTTTTCTAGCACTAGTGAATGACGTCGGATCTCGGTGTGCAATATGTGAAGCCGCGTGTCTCTTTGGCGTGCCTGGCATACCGAAGGGACTCGTCGAAGGTCCAACGAACCACGGTGGGGTCAATGCTGGATGTATGGTGTGGGTCAACCTGGCTAATGGTGCATGGTTTGAGTTTAGGTGGCTAGGTTTGCATGGCTGGGGGGCTAGATGGCTAATGAGTGCGCATGCGTCATCTGTACATTGTCAAGGTTGAATGGTGGTTGTCTACGTGGCCATGCGTGCATGCATGGTGTGGGTCCAGTTTGCGTTCGGCGCACGGGATGTGCCTTGGTGGGTAGGGCCCAAAACTTGCGACACAGAGTTCTGAAGCAGATGAAGGGGCGGGCCCCGGTCTTCGTCCACAAGCAGGACTTGTTCCCTCTCGATGGCTAGCTCCGGGATGCGCTTTGGTCTCGTTTATACACAACCTATGTGAAGGCTTATGCGTGCCATTCTCGATGTTCGACCACACCCACACCGCGAAAGGTCCCAAGAAATTTGGATCCCTCATGAATTTGCACGGATTATAGCGGTGGCAGACGAGACCCGACACTTTTTGTCCTTAACAATGGCTCTGAGGCGGCCCTGCCCATTGGTCGCACATGGCGCATATATGGACCAGAGCTTAGCATGGAACTGTCACCCCCAATCCCTGCTGTGATTTCATGTGGCCGCGGTATAGATCCTGAATTTCCGAGGATACTGCCCTAGAAATGCGGCAAATGTCCCGAATATGGCAAGCGCGGGCTCCAAGAAAGGCCGGGACCTTGCATACGCTTTTGGATTGTTCTCCGTTGACCCAAGAGAGAGCATCGACGAATATGGAGGAACGGGCCCGCATTCATTGCGCAAACCGGACACATTACCTCAAGGTAGCTAGATCCAAACCATGCACCCCCGCCGTCTAGACCCACGTGGTGCACCACTTAGACACTAGACCCACATCACTTACGCCGGCCCCCAAGCCAACTATTCCCCATGTAGACTCATATGTCGCACCCCGCAAAATAGCTTAGCACAAGACTCCCACCCCGATTTCCACAACATGCACCACTACACGTAAGTGTCCAAAAAATGGACTATCGCATTATCAACATTTTTTTGCCAAAACAAGTAAGTTGTTTTTAAATTGCTTGAAAATAGCAAGGTTTCTGTTAAATTATAATTTCATTAATTACACATTATAACGTGCATTTGTTGTCCCTCAAAAAGGGGTGCATTCCTTTTTGTAAACCCACAAAATTACTTCCTTTCCCTCGAAAAAATGAATCCTTCTTCACCCTCTCACGATCACGTTCACGGTGGCCTCGCCCTATAATCTAGGAGTGGTCGTTCCAATCTCCCCACGGGGGAGAACTTCCAAGCACTATCTATCTTGGTTGGTTGAAACCATCTCGCCATCACGGTTTTTTATGGGAAAATCACATTCTTTTGTTTTTCCTTCCAAAGATATGTGGCGAAAAAACATGGAACAAAAATTGTAGAAGGCATGGTGGGATACATGCACATGTTGTCTTTTTGTACTACAAGTGCACTTGTTGGTAAGTTGCATGTGCACGTGTCATGTTTCATATTTTATTGAAAATTATGTTGTACACCTTTACATAGACGCTTGAATTATTGTTTTCGTATGTTAATAATTCCTAAATATTGAAATTTAACATGCACATAACACATGGTTTCTGAGCTTCGCCAGTGACCGCTTGGATTCGTCTGGTATATGCCCGCTGTCTGGTTTTGGGCAGGGGAATGTGGATCCATGCGATGCCATGCGTTTCATCTGGACCCATGTCATGCACCCCCAACCAATCGGGCCGACATCATGTGCCGCTAGGCTTCTCGATCCTAACCATGCGCTAGTGTCCATCATTTTGGCTGGTACTAGTGAATGACGTCGTATCTCGATGTGCAATATGTGTAGTCGCGTGTTGCTTTGACATACCTGAAATGCCGAGGGAAGGGACTCGTGTCGGAGGTCCAACGAACCGAGGAGGGGTCAATAATGGATGGATGGTGTGGGTGAACCTGGCAAACGGTTCACGGTTTGAGTGAAGCTGGCTAGGTGTGCATGGCTGGGTGCTAGATGGCTAATGAGTGCACATGCGTCTTTGTACATTGTCAAGGTTCACCGGTGAGTGTCTACTTGGCCACGCATGCATGCATGGTGTGGGTCCAGTTGGTGTGCGGCGCACGGGACGAGCCTTGGTTGCTAGGGTCCACATCTTGCGGCACGGAGTTCTGAAGCAGATGAAGGGGCAGACCCCGCACACCATTCATAGGCTAGACTCGTTTCCTCTCAATGGACAATGGCTCCGAGGCGGCCCTTCTCTTTGGTGGCACATGGCCCATATATATGGACCAAAGAGCTTAGCATGTGATTGTTAGCCCATTCCCTGCTATGATTTCATGTGGCCGCGGTATAGATCATGAATTCCCGATGATACTACCCTAGAAATGCGGCAACTGTCCCGAATATGGCACACGGGACCCAAGAAAGGCCGGGACCTAGCATGCGCGTTTGGATTGTTCTCCATTGACCCGAGAGAAAGCACCGATGAAAACGGAGGAACGGGCCCGCACTCAATGTGCAAACCGGATGCGTTACCTCAAGGTAGCTAGATCCAAACCATGCACCCCCGCCGTCTAGACTCACGTGGCGCACCACTTACGCACTAGACCCACACCACTTACACCAGCCCCCAAGCCCAAGAATTCCCCCCGGGTAGACTCATATGTCGCACACCACAAAATAGAATTAGCACAAGACTTCCACCCCGATTCACTAGGTTACTACCTTGTGCACCCCTAGCCAGCATGATACACTGCATGCACCTAGAGCCACCTGGGCCCACAGCATGCACGACTACACGTACGTGTCCACAAAACAAACTAACCTATAATCAACTTTTTTTTGCCAAAACAATTTAGTTATTTTTATAATGGCTTGAAAATAGCAAGGTTTCTGCTAAATAATAATTTCCTTAATTACAATAAGGTCCATTTTGTAACCACACAAAATTCCTACCTTCCCTTGAAAAAAAGATTTCTTCTCTCACGATCACGATGGCCTCACCCTATAATCTAGGAGTCGATCCAATCTCCCCACGGGGGCCAAGTTGCACGCAGTAGATATTTTTGGTTGGTTGCAAATTTCTCTCCAAAACGGTTTATTATGAGAAAATTACCTTATATATTTTTTACTTCCAAAGACATGTGGCGACAAAAGCATGGAACAAATTCGTAGGAGGCACGGTTGGATACGTGCACATGTTGTCTTTTTCTACTACAACTGGACCTGTTGGCAAATTGCATGTGTACGTGTCATGTTTCAGTTTATCTTGAAAATTATGTTGTACACATTTACATAGTCGATCGAATTGTTGTTTTCATATGTTAATAATCCCTACATATTGACCACGTGACACATGTGGTAAGCAATCCTAACAATTCAAAAAAAAAATCCCTAAATATTGAATTTAAGCATGCTCCTAGAAATTATCAGTCATAGAACCAACATCTCTTTCGTAGAGATTAAGGTACTTCCACATTAAATCTAATACAATAAATTCAAAGGATCAACTTAATACATTAACAGCACATAGGGATGTAGCCCAGGAATCCAACGAGTAGAGAGAAAAGGAGGAACAAAAGCTGGAAGAAGAAGGACCAGCCAGCAGCAGCGCCAGCAGCAGCGCCATCAGCCTCCTAGCCTCACAACTCCAGGTCTCCAGCCTTGTGAACTCCAGTTTTTTTCCTGCGAAACACGAATGGCAAAGTTGCTGTTACAGGTTAGGACTTATGAAAATTACAGTTATGTTGAAACAGTTATAATGACAAACAGTGTTGACATGATGGTTACAACAAGCAAACAAAACCAAGCTCACAAGTGCAACTTACTTTTAACATCAAACAATTATATTAACATGACCACTTTAGAGCAAGATTTTACCATGCAACATAAACTTGTCATAGAAACAAAAGGCATGGCATGAAAGTATTGACAACATAACGCAAATAAATTTTAGGAAGCATGGCCATAGAAGTTATATTTTTAGTGGCAACCTTCAAGCAAAGTTGCATAGTTTTATAACAGAAAGGGCTGCTGTTATTGGTAGAGGCACACCGAGGTTGGCTAGCCATCGAGGATGACCAGTGGGCCAGGGGCCACATGACTGGGAGCATTTGTGTGTGCGTGACTGCCGTGGGACTCGGATGTCAGTGGCTTACTTTGAAAACAAAAGGGGGATTTATAGTTTAGTGGGAACCATCAAGCAAATTTGCAAAGTTTTATAGCTGACAGATTTATACTTGCTGAGATGCACAGAGTAAAATGATGGCATGTTGGAGGCAATAAATAAATATGCTACATGGCTTGTCATGGCATCTAATTGCATAGAATGCTAAGTACAAATAATGGAGAACAAGACATACAACATGAGCATCTCCATAAGAGCTGGTAGCTCTACCAAAAAGAAATCAACAACTCAAAAAAAGGTTCAAATATAGTATCAAGCACTTAATAATAGAAAGACGCATAACAAATTTTTGGAGTAGAAGTGCAGGTGAACATCAAATACTACCACTACAATAGTACAAATTTAGCCTAGGGTTCATATACATCATAATCCAGCCCCCAAAAGCATGTACTCAATCACTACCACCGCAACTGTAAGCACGAGCAGTAGGAAGATCAGGAGTGGGGAAGCTTACCCTAAACAACGGTACCGCCGCCGTTCAGACGAGGGGAGCGGCAAGGGAAGCATGGAGAACGGCGGGGAAGCGATGTCGCGACCACTGTCCTCCTCGTCTTGCACTTCGGAGTCATCTCCGACTCGGTTGGAGGCTCCACAATCTGCAGCGACACCTCGTGTACCGTGGGTTCTTGATCCAGTGGATGTTCTACCCTGGATCTGAACGCCCACCACCTGCGCCTGTCCCACGGGCTAGACGAATTGGCCTGCTCCATCACCCACAGGAGGATCTCGATGTCGTGCCTCGGTTGTGCGGGCGGGGGGAAAAGATTTTTCTTCTCCCTGGATGTCATTTCCCTCAAAGTGGCCCTTGTCGTCCAGTGCAACTGCCTTATGTTGTTAAACCAAGAACGGATCTCCATCAACCTGGCCATCTTTACCTGGTCGCCGCCGGTGATCTCCACGAAGTCGGTGTTCTCGCCGCTGGTGATCTGCTCCTCCATCGAGGTTCTTGCGTGGATGGAAGAAGGGGGTGGGATGTGGAAGAGGAGACGAGCAAAGTTGCGGACGCGAGAAGGAGGAGAAGGAGAGGGAGAAGATGTCACAGTTACAATGGCGATGGGTGAGGGGAAGGACGATGGCGGCGGCGGTTCTGCATTGGATGAGAGGGGCGGCGGTTCTGCGTTGGATGAGAGGGGCGACGCGTGATTGTTTTCTTCGTATGACTTTTTTGAGACAATTTTTTCCTATGACTAAAATGCCAGAGATTAAAATGGTTCCAAAAAAGCCCAACCACTGTAAAACTTTGTATAATAAATATAGATAATTCGGGCCAACCAAAGCCCACAACATGAATTAATAGTACACTTACAACTTAAATAACACCAAGTCAAATATAGATAGATAGATTTTTTAGCTAAAAAGATAGATAGATAGATAGATGGCCGCCGCTTCTCCACCAGGCTCCTCCTTGCTCCTCCTCCGGGCACCCTTCACTGCTCTTCCGCGGTGTTGTTGATGGGGTATGGCAGAGTGTGCATGCACTCGTCGGTGGGGAAGACGTTGTCGTAGTCCGTGAAGATGTTATGGGTGGTGAAAGCTATGAACTTGCAGCCACACCAAAACACACGGCCGAGGAGGTAGAGCGCGTCGAAGGGGTTAGTGAAGTGGGCAAGGATAGCAACCACAACCCCGTTGTGGATGACCTCCTCGACTCGGAACATCCTTGGAGATCCCCAAGGGAGGTGCCCATAGCCGGTCCGAAGGAAGAAGTTGGTGAGCCCCCTTGCGCCCCTCCACCTTGACATCGCCCACACACGAAGGGTGCTCTCGACGTACACCCCGGCGGGGTAGAGCATCTCCGGCACGGTGGGGGGGAAGCGATAGGTTGGCCCGGTGTACTGCATGGCTGCGGCGGGCTGGTTCTTGGGGCTGTTTGTGGTGAAGAAGAAGAAGGGTAGGTGCAAAATGCAGGTGGGAGAGTATGGGAGATGGATGAAGGGTGTGAGAGGAAGATGAACATGATAGGTGGCTTAAATAGCCACCGTGGCAGTAATGGGGTCAAATGTGAACAAATTTTCCACCCACCGCGGCATCGGGAGTGTACACGCGTGGGAAACTGTAGTGTGAATCAAAATGCGAAGTTTAAGTGCTGGCCTATGTGCCGTCAGTCGGGTCAACCAGGGACGGCTCTGCGGCGCGTGCTCCTTCATGTATGTGCACGCATGGAACATAGGCTGAAGCGGACGCATGCATGCAACCGCATGCAACGTAGGCTCGCTCAAGCGCATGCAACGGCGGCGGACATCGCTCGGTCCAACGGGTGGGCTTCTTTACACAGCCCAACAACATGATGCATGGCAGCCCACCCTCGAGCGCAGAAAAAAACAGGCGCAGAAAAAAAACCGTAAGTATTAGTATGATTTATCGACGTGAAAGCCCTAGATAATCCTTACAATGTCAAAAAGCTACGAAACTTGGCAATGATGCTAGTCATGTTGGTACAAGGTTGTTGGTCCAATTCAAGGATGTCGACAAAAACATGCTTCTAGCCGGACCCTTCCCGTCCCGAAAGGCCTCCCATGAAGCAGCTTCAGAATGACACCGAATTTTGCCAGGATGTAAGTCCAATGAGATCAACACTTGTTCATGTTGGCCAATGTGGGACTGACCGTCAAAGGAGATAAAGATTGATACTTGTTCATGTGGGCCCATATTTTTTTACATTTGGTGTCGATAGAACACAAAAAACAAACATGACTATATGCTTTTAGGTCTTCACCCTCCCCAATTTGTTGGCCAACTCTGCAGGTTTTGCCTTAAGATGCCACCTCTTTCTGTAAGCTGCAATTGCTGTGGTTTTGGAATGCTGGTTCTCTTTCCTGCAGAACGGGCATTTATAGAGACCGTTACGCCGGCACACAATCTTTGCAGCCATGAGCCACTTGAAGATTTTCTTTCTAAAAGCTTCCCTCAGCTGTAGGTAGTTCTCCCATTCTTCCAAATGCGCAATCTGGTATTAGAAGAAGAAAAATCTCATGCTAGCGAATTGTACATTATATCAAAGGCAGGTAATAGATTGTTTTTTCTTTGTATTGGTTTCCTAAAACTTTGGTTATATGAAAGACAGGCATAAAATGGAATACAAATGATCCATTCATCTAAATTTGCAAACCCTAGGACTGATAACCGTACGATTAATCAAAAAAAAGGCGAACAGTATGATTGTCTATACAAATAGCGAGGAATAACAAGAGAGCAATTTCTAGGGTTAACCTCAAGAAGGGAAATTCTAGGGTTAATATCTGCAGACACTAACCGATTCGTCGTCGTTGGTGCTATGTTGTACCAGCTGCAGCTGCGAATCAGCGGCGACGACGTCCTTGTAGACCAGTTCCTTCATGGGGTCCACATCCGCCACACAGAGCGCACCAGCCACGCACCCTCTCCCGGCAGGTAGGATCATCCTCGCCGGCAAGAATGTGGGCTTTTTGGCGGCGGCGAGTAGTGGGCGGCGACAAAGAGGTGGGTGGATAGGCAGAGGCGATCGAGCGCTGGAGGCGGGAGCGAGATTTGGGGAGTGAAAATTCAATTTGATTGGGAGAGAGAGGTCAAGGCCGCGCACAATTCGTCACTTTTGAAATTTAGGTACAAACATGCACGTATACGGCATCGTGCACACCTAGAGATTTGCCCGAACCAACCAATCAACCAACCAAGTAAAAGAAAAAGTGCACAATGTCGATCCACAAATGTGGCAACATAAACCGAACGCCAAAATAGTGTGTTAAAAACAGCAAAATAGGAGGGACGTTTTTTTTGTTTTGTGCAGTACTACTAAATACTAGAAGGGAGAACTACTGAAAAAAAACTAGAAGGGACAGTTGGCACATTTAATTTCACATGGCATCTACTAGCTTTTTTCTTCATCGCTAGCTATGTTGTACCGATTAGGTAAAATGAATGGATAATTATTAAACCCTAGCTATTGTCAAGGTTTATCGGTGTGTGTCTACGTGGCCAAGTGTGCTTGCACGGTGTGGGTCCAGGTGAGTGTGATGCACGGGACGGGCCTTTGTGGTTAGGGCCCACATGAAGCAGCACTGAAGTTTGAGGAAAGTGAAGGATCGAGCCCCACACACTGTCCACATGCCGGACTTGCTACCTCCCATTGGCTATATCCAACATGCGATATGGCCTCGTTTACACTTACCCCGCGTGAGGATTTATGCATGCCCCTCTCGGTATTTGACCATACCCTTCATGGGTCATATGATGAGACCACGCCAGCCCCGTGATGCACCGCCTAGGCACAAACCGGGCGCGTTACCTCTCGGTAGCTAGATCCAAACCATGCACCCCCGCTGTTTAGGCCCAAGTGGAGTAGCACCTAGACACATGACCCGCGACACTTGTGCCAGCCCCCGAACCATGCATCCCCGCCATGTAGACTCACACGTGGACATGTGTGCATGCATGTTGTGGGTCCAGCTGAGTGCGATGCACGGGACGGGCCTTGGTTACTAGGTCTAACATCACACGACACCGAGATTTGAGGCAAATGAAGGAATGGGCCACGCACTCCCTTCACAGGACGGATGCATTCCCACTCTGTGGCTTGATCCAGCATGGGATATGGCCCCAGTTGCCCACAGCCTACGTGAGGGCCTACGCATGCCGCTCTTGATGTTTTAGCACACCCTCTAGGGGTCGTATGATTACACTTGCGCTAGGTCCCGTGAATTTTCGACCCCTCGATAATTTGCATGGATTATAACGGCAGATGATGAGCATCATAGCCTAGAGAACAACGTCGAGGCCACCCCTCCCTTTGGTAGCATATGGTGCATATATGGACCAAAGAGCTTAACATGGGGCTTTCATCCCAATCCTTGCTATGATTTCATGTGGCCGCCGTAGATCTTGAACTTTCGGTGTTACAACCCTAGAAATGCGGTAAATGTCCCGAATATGGGAGGGAGGGGGGGAGGGGGGAAGGCCACGCAATAAACGATCCCCATAATTTTATGTTTGTTTTATCTGGCAAGACAAACAAGTTTTTTAAAATAAGGGTTTTTAGCATGTTTTTATAAGGATTTTATAATTTCACATTATAAGGTGCTTATTTTTTCCTAAAACAAATGTGTTGTAAACGCACAAAGCTCCACATTGAGCCTCTCACCATCACGTTCACGTTGAACGCACCCTAAAATGAAGGAGAGGTAGATCGAATCTCCCCACGGGGGGCAACCTCCAGCTAGTAGCTAAATATGGTTAGTTGAGAATTTCTCCCCAAGTCATTTTTTGAGGCAAAATCACTTCCTTTTTTTCCTCCAATATTGTGGCGAAATACATGGAAGAAAAATCGTGGGAGGCACGGTGGAACGAGTGCACCTGTTTTCCCCACCAAAAGTGCACTAGTTGCCATATTGCATGTGAACATGTCACCTGTACAAACAATTGAATTGTCGTTTTTATTTTGTTAACAATTCCTAAATATTGAATTTCAGCATGCACCTACCCCATGTCAGTTAGGTCAAATTTGTTTTATCCAAGCTCCGCCAGCGACCGTGCAGATTCTTGTACCATGCATGTGCTGCTCCGGGCCTCTAGCGTCCGGTACCGGACAGGGGAATCTAGATGTGATGCAATACAATTCATGTTGACCCATATCATGCACCCTTAGCCAACCAAGCCGACAACATGCACCGCTAGCCACCTCGATGTAGACCATGCGATAGTGTCCACGATGGGAAAAGATGCTCAGTTGGACATGTTTGCTGGCACTAGTGCATGATGCCCAATCTCGGTGTGCAAGACGGGTAGCCGTGTGTCACTTTGACATGCTTGGTTTACGGAGGGAGGGATTGGTTGGAGAACTAACGAACCGAGGTGGGGTCAAGGGTGGATGGATGGTGTGGGTCAACTTGGCTAAAGGGGAACGGTTTGAGGCCATTTGAACAATGGATGCCATGGCTATGGTCATGAGCTACCTCACTTGCCTTACCACGAAATTTTTCATAAGGGGACAGTGTAAACCTAAAAATTTTGAGTTTTATTTTTGGATATCATGTTTGTTACATTTATGGCATCGTGTACAACAAATTTGGGGTTATTTTGGAGATGGTCAAAAAATCACTTCATTACAAACGGACCGTTTAGTCTCACTTAAGCGAGTTTTTCTAACAAGGTGGTTTTTTCGACCACATCCAAATCACCTGAAATTTTGTACACATGATCTTTTCATAAACATAGACGGAATTTGAAAGTTTTCCATTTTTTTTAGAATTTTATATAATTTATAGTGGCTCAGTGAAACTCAGGTACATACCTCTGACTTTACCCTAAGGGGACAGTGTAAACTTCATTATTGCTGAACTTTCTTTGATAATCATGTTTATTACATGGATGTGACTGTGTTAAAAAAATGGGTGATTTGGAAAAGAAAAAGCCCATCAACTAACAGGAGATATCAAACCCCACGGCGTGCATACGACTAGAAACCCGACAACCATATGGGCCAGGATGCAGGCCCGTGGGACATTGATTTCTCCTGCTAGCAGGCCCCATAGGGCATACACAGAAGTGGATAGGGAACTTGCTATTTCAGTGAGAGAGGCTCATGCAATTGGTGTCTCAGCCGTGTATATAAGTAGGTGCGTGCGCGCCTCGCTTGGCGAGGTGGGACTAAACTCCCACCACCCGTCAGTTGCGCCCGGTGCGTCTCAGCGTTGGGCCAAATTTTGTTGGGCTGTCCCAGGCGAACCTCACCCGCGTGCTGGACCACGCGTCCCTGTAGATGGTTGGGCTGGCCCATCATGTACGCATATCCTTTTTCTTTTTTGTTTTTCACATATTCTCTTTCATTTATTATTATACAGTTCTAAAACAAAGGTTGTTATAAACACACAGAACTCCTTCTTCAGCCTCTCACAATCACGTTCACATTGAACTCACCCTAAAATCAAGGAGAGGTAGATCGAATCTCCCCACGGGGGACAACCTCCACGGAGTAGCTAAATATGGTTACTTCAGATTTTCTTCCCAAGTCGTTTTTTGAGGGGAAAATACATTTTTATTTTTTCCTCCAATATTTGTGGCAAAATACATGGAACAAAAATCATGGGAGGCATGGGGCTACCTATTTTTTCCCCTCCAAAAGTGCACTTGTTGCCAAAATGCATGTGAACGTGTCATATTCCACATTTTCCTTAATACATGTTGTACACCTGCACAAACAATTGAATTGTCGTTTTCATTTTTTTATCAATTCCTAAATCTTGAAATTCAGCATGCACCTATCCCATGGCGTCTCATCCAAGCCCCACATCAACCACGAAGATTCTTCTACCATGCATGTGTGCTGCTCCGACGTCCGGTACAAGAGAGGGGAATCTTGATCCGGTGTGATGCGATTCATGTCTATCCATAGCATGCACCGCTAGGCAACCGGGCCGACAACATGCACCGCTAGCCGCCTCGATCCAGATAATGGGCAAAGATGCTCAGCTGGACATGTTTGTTGGCACTAGTGCATGATGCGCCAATCTTGGTGTGCAAGACGTGTAGCCGTGTGTCGTTTTAACATGCTTGGCATACCGAGGGAAGGGGCTCGTGGGAGATCCAACGAACCGAGGTGGGGGTCAAGGGTGGATGGATGGTGTGGGTCAACTTGGCTAAAGGTTTATGGTGGGTGTCTACGTGGCAAGTGTGCATGCATGGTGTGAATCCAGCTGTGTGTGATGCACTGGACATGCCTTTTAGAATAGGGCCCACATGAAGTGGCAATGAATTTTGAGGAAAATGAAGGAATGGGCCCCACACTCCGTCTGCATGCCGAACTCGTTCCCTCCATTGGCTACATCCAGCATGCGATATGGCATGCCTTCCACATAGTCCGCGTTAGGGCTTATGCGTGCCGCTCTCGGTGTTTGACCGCACCCTTCATGGGTCATACGACGAGACCACGCTAGGCCCCGTGAAGCACCGCCTAGACACAAACCGGACGCGTTACCTTTTGGTAGCTATATCCAAAGCATATGCAGACCCGCCGTCTAGACCCACGTGTGGAGCATCACGTAGACGTTTAGACTCATACGTGGACATGCACCCTCTTGGTAGACATTTAGACTCATGTGTTACCTCTTGGTAGCTAGATCCAAACTGGAATCACACCACTTACGCCAGTCCCCGAACCATGCATCCCCGCCGTTTAGACTCACACGTGGACATGTGTGCGTGCATGTTGTGGGTCCAGTTGAGTACGATGCACGAGACATGCCTTGGTTACTAGGTCTAACATCATGTGGCATCGAGATTTGAGGAAAATGAAGGAACAGGCCCCGCACTCCTTTCATAGGCCGGACGCATTCTCTCTCGTTGGCACCACACCCAGTCCGGTGAAATTTTTAGCCCCTCACGAATTTGCATTGATTATAACAACAACAGACGGGCATCATAGCCGTAGAGAACGGCTTCGAGGCCACGCCTCCCGTTGGTAGCATATGGCACATATATGGACCAAAGAGCTTAACATGGGGCACTCATCCCATTCCCTGCTATGATTTCATGGTGGACGCATAAGATCTTGAACTTTCGAGGTTACAACCATAGAAATGCGGTAAATGGCCCGAATATGCGAGGGGGGGGGGCGAGAAAGGCGGCGCAATTACCTACCCCCATTATTGAAGTTTGTTTTTTCTGGAAAGAAACAATTTTTTATAAATAAGGAATTTTCAGCACTTATTAATAATGATTTTATAATTTCACATTGTAAGGTGCATTTTTTCTCTAAAACAAAGGTGTTGTAAACGCACAAAACTCCTCCTTGAGCCTCTCACCATCACCTTCACGTTGAACTCACCCAAAATGGATTTCCCTCTTTTTTACGATTTTCCTTTGTTTTTGTTTTTTATACAAAAGGATTTTGCTTTGTGTTTTTTGTATTAGTAACATAGGGTTTTACTTTGTGACTGGTAAGCGGCCTGTGGGCCTGTTTGGTTGTTTCTTTACGAACTGGACCCATGGGCCGTTATTTTCTATGCTTGACACGGATAGGGTCCGTGTCATCACCCCCATCGCCCACACACCCCCGCCCCCCTGACCCCCACCCTCCCCACAAACCACCCCGCCGCGACCCCGCCGCCTACTCGCCTGGCCGCTCTCAACGGTTGGAGCAGAAGAGTGCGGAGTGAGATTAGGAGGCCGTCAGCAAGCACCTAGCGACTATCGGCGACTAGTTGAAGTGAGAAACCCTAACTTGTAATCTTCGACTTCTTTGTTCCTTGTTGTGTTGCCGTTTCGGGAGTTGGATATGGTTTTCAAAGTCAGAGATTAGATAGTTAGGATTTTTAAATCGGAAGTTAGGTGGAAGGCGATGCAGAGATTGAAGGAAGTTTTCTACATCGGTGGCTAGCTGGGTATTTTTTTTAGGGTTTCGGTATTCCAGGGTTTTCATAACAATGAACAAGTGCAGATGCGTAACACAATAGTAGCAAATTTCAGCAGACAGTCCTTTAAAAACTTTAAAAAATATTGGCCTTGTGCAGTGGCGAATCCAGGAAGAAACCAGAGGGTGGGCTCAAAACTTATAAGCTGGGCTAGTGGATTAAATTCCTTTTTAGGCCGAAATTAGGTTGGGTTTAGTAAGGCAGCCATTAACCTGTAGTCCTAGATTGCAAGTCAACTAAACATTTCTCAGAATAATACTTACTGCAGTGTTTTTTTTGCAGAATATGAAATTTTGATCCAAATATTTGTATCTTTGTAGGGAAATAACAATAAACTCTTAATTCTGTTGCCCAAATTAGTTCATATTTTAAAGATTATAAATGTGAGGGCGTATAATATATCAGAGTATTTAGGAATTATTTTAGTCTTTATTTTGTGTGGTTATGTAGTACCAGGAAAAAGTGAAGTAAGTTCATTTTCTCCAACATGGCAGACAAGTGGCTAATTGAGTTGGTTACCCTGACGATCCTTCGTCCGTCCAGAACAGATTTTCTTTTCTTTTTGAAGGACCATATTGTTGGATGCGGATGTATGTAGATGGGCTGTATGTTGAAGGTGTGCGTGTGTACATTCGGGTGGGCCGAGTAACAGCAGTAGTAGGATTTATGTTTTCATAGGACTTATCTCAGAGATTACTGCTTAGTCTCAGACACTACCTCAGTTGTGCTATAGAGGAGGAGGGGCCAATGCCGCGCGTTGACGCTCGGGGTGAGCCCATGCTACCGATCGAGGATGAAGAGAAGGACATGTCTGAACAAGCTGTGGTGCGGCGGGCACGCGCTGCATTGCGGGGTTATGAGGAGTGGAGGGCGAGCCACCCGCTCAGTTCAAGTGCATGATTGTTGATTACTGATGCAGTACCTTCGTTGATTATACTGTATGATTATTGCCTAGTGTGTTTACATGCATAAGCCCTTTTCTTAAATTCTCATCCTTTGCTTTTCTTCATTTTATTTTGTTTACACAGGTGGTGTGCATAACCTGTCGACAGGACTGCAACAGGCCCAATGAAGATGGGTTGACATTTACCATCAGGCTAGATGGGGACACTTCAGCTCTGGTATAAATAATCATGTCAATTTTACTTGTACTGTGTTTGTTCCCGTCTACTTTGAAGATTAACAATATGTAGGAAATAAATAGCAATTAAATTCTACATCTACAGATCATGCCATGCTACGCAAGGCACCAGTTCAGCGCCATCCTAGACAGTTCATTGCTTTTTCAAGCGAGAGGGAGCCGCATGTATGATTTTGGCGTGTACAAAGGGAATTCAAGGGAGATCGTCTGTGGTGAAAACTGGTGCAGGTTTGTTGAAGACTTCGACCTGCGAGAAGGCGACCTTGTCTCCTTCGATTTGACTGAAGACATTCCTATGGTGTACTGCTGCAACCTGCCAACGACATGCGATCAAAACGAAGAGCGTAAAGATCCTCTAGAATTACCTGTCATAACGAAGGGAATTAATCTTACGAAGCAAGAGGAGCGTAACCTACATGACCTTTTGGCGATGAAGAAAGGTTATATAGGTGCATTTTTTGTCCACCGCTTCACCAAGTCGAACATAGGAGGAAAGACGATGGTATGTTTTTGGTGTACTAGTATTTTCTATTTTGTATGCAATTTTCTTTGTTTTTTCATGGAGAGAAAGTTTAATGATATGCTATTGTAGCTGAAACCAGTGAATACATTGATGTGTGTTTTTGCATATCCTTTTGTTTCCCATAACTGAAGATCCTTATGTAATATATGTAGATGTAGCTGAAGATCCTTTTGTTTACTGCTCCTTCACATATTTGATAATTTTTCTTCCTATGACGGTGCATACAGAGATTACCGGTGAAAGTTGTCGACGCCCTGAAGACCCCAGGAGATGGGGAGATACCGGGAGATGGGCTTGCTGGCATTCGGCTGTGCAAGGACAGTTTGATGCCGGTCAAGTACCACAAGTGTGATGATGGCCGCATCATCTTCGGCAAGGGATGGAGTGATTTTGTTGATAGTGAAGAGCTTAAGGTTCATAAAGCCGTTCTTCTCGGTTTCAAGACCACCACCCGTGAAGATCTTCAGATCGAGGTGGTTATGAACATGCTGACCGAGGAGCTACAAATATAGCACGACAATGCAAGAGTGTCCTTTACACTAGGTATAGTGCGAAAACTATTTTGATAGCAGTTATGCATCTATGGGGTTACGTCTTCATTATGTCTTGGGTGATGATGACTATGAGAGGAGGACATGTTGCAGTTAGAGTAAATGCTAGGATTCGGCCCTATTCAGGACTCAAAATAGGTCTTTCATAGGTGGTTGCTTTATTGGCTGCTGTTTCCCTGGCTATAACCATGAACGATGGTAATGCAAATGGAATCGTTAAGGGGTTTTTATTAATATTTTAAATCATGGAGTTAAGATGGTAGAACTACCTATGAGTGTTTGCGTAGGAGATGTGAGAAGGGCATCAGTTGTGTTCTTGACTCTTTGGCAATGTAGGAATAATGTGAGATTACAAAATAAATGGTATAGTGATCTTATGATTCTTGTTTAGCTAATTTGCTAGTGGATCATGGGATGGTCTATATTGCAGATGAAGGTGGTAAACAAAGAGGTGCTGATGGTATATATGCGCACGCTAGAGCATGTAGCAGGTGAATTATACAGTTCATCGCAAGTGTGGAGTCACAGGGTACTGCGGTGTTGCCTGTGCATCTCTGCCATAGTTTTATTTTTTGGACCTTCATGTTAAGTCTGGCTGGGCTTGCTACCATGTATGATTTGTGCTGCTAGTTGATTACTTTAGTTTCTAGCTGTAGTTTGTATCAGGGGCTTGAAAGACCATGTGTTTTCTGTTAATGGAAAATCAGAGGGGGCGACCCTTCTTTTGATTAAAAATGAACTTTCTCTATGCAATTAAAAAATAAAATTTCTCTATTCAAACCCAGTTGAGAACAGTATTCATTATAAATCTAAAATAATCTTTTGGAAAAAATGGCTATCGCATTCTGTGTATTCATTATAAATCTGAAATAATCTTTTGGTAAAAATGGCTATCGCATTCTGTATCATAGCTAGCGAAACCGAAACAAAATAAACGTCTTAAGTATAATATCTCGTGAACGTGGATCAAATTAGGCAAGACAACTAGAATAAAGGATGATTAAACTCGCAGGAAATTTGAACTTACGACTTACTAGCAGTATAATAAAGTTTACAGACTATCAACTATATAAATATAAGAAACATTTTATGTTGATTCATTCTTCCTTCCGGACTTCTTTGACCGCCTGGATGGTTTGGCGAGATGCTGGCGCTGACTCTCGAACCCCTTCTGGAAGTTCGCCAACCGCCTGTATACGTCGTAGGTGGCATACGCATCCATGGAAGCATAATAGATGTTCTTCAAGGGCAAGGGCGCTTCTGCCCATATATGGTGGTCATCTTCTGTGAGAACGTCCTTCATCTTGTTGTAGCTGTGTTGGATGATGGAACCAGCATAGTCAGCCAAGCCATACTTTGGCTTAATCGTCACTGGATCAGGCACTCTCCACATATTCTGGATATCCACAAAGTTTTGTACCACCAGACCAACATGCTTGAGTTTTTTCTTGTCATTCTCGATGTCCACCCCAACAAAGGTGTACTCCTCGTCGAGCAGGAAGGTGGCAAGCAGGCCGCAGTGCTCATCAGCAACGCTTATGTGGTACACGAGGACGTAGATGCCAACGCATAACTGGACCACAGCCACCATCTGTGTCGGACAACGAGGCCAGGTGTACTCCACATCCAGTGCAACTATCTTCTGGTCGTCATTCCGCAGCCAGTATTTGAATCTGCCAATACAGTACTCAACACAGCTAGCCTTGTTCGTGTACTTCACACAAATTTCGGTATTTCCATCTGCCCTAGCATCATAATCATTCTCGAACGCCATGCCGAAGGACTGTAATTGATGAAACCAGTATAAGACATGAAGCATGACAATAACATGATAACAATAAGCCGAGATGAATATGACGGCAGATAGTATAGGAATTCTGAAAATATTGAAAGTTTATGTAAACAAGTGCATGAACAATCTAAACTAAACAAGTACTCCCTCTGTAAAGAAATCACTAAAGCAGTGAACCAAAAGTTGTTATATTTCCTTGCAGAGGGAGTATATGCGAATTAACAATATAAATTTACGCTCTTGAAATATTTATCTAAACAACTGCATCAACAATCAAGAATAAACATGTATCTATGAATTGTTCATCACCCATGCAGATGAAATTGTGTGTACAAACTAAAGAAGCAGGAGAAAAACAAGAAATTGACAAGACAACGGACTAGATGTTGCATGCAGATGAAACTGTGTGCAAAATTCTCATAAGGCAACAGACTACATGTTGCAGGCAGATGAATCTGTGCGCACAAAATAAAGAAGCAGGAGAACAAGAAATTGACAAGAAGAAGGCCATCGTATGTGCTGCTACTAGAGAACTACTAACAAAATTGACAGGAAGGAGAGCTCACCATTCCAGAAGCCAGATTGTTGGGAGAGTGGGCGACGCAGAGGAAGAGGGAATCGAGAGGACGCAGAGGCAGAGGAACCGTTTTTGGAGAATCGTGGTAGTGAGGACGAAGCGCCCTCGCGCATGCCCGTCCTAAATAATTGGGACGGGGCTCGTCCCGCCTGCTGGAGTCCTCGCTTCCTTTGTCATGTTCACATTTAAAATGGGCTCACCCATAGGCCCGTATAAGAAAGCACAAGAAGCCCAAACGCTTCACGATTGAGATTACTGATCTAAACTTGCTAAAAAAATTCTCAAAATAAAAATATAGCTAAAAAAACTTTACGTGATCTAAAACTACCTCTTCGTGAGATCCCAAATTCCCAATATTTCCTTGTGGTGGGTTGTTAGAAATCCCCTATACATAAACATTACGTGATCTAAAACTACCTCTTCGTGAGATCCCAAATTCCCAATATTTCCTTGTGATCGGTTGGTAGAGAATCCCCTATAAATATGAAGCTTTTCACGGCATAGATCGTATACTTCCACCCCACGTCTCCCACCCCACGCCGCCCATACCTAGCCTTCCATGACTACACCGAATTACCACCCCACGCCGCCCAAAGTAGCTCCCAGGTCGGTGAAGCCGACGGAGCCATCATCTTCAAAGCCTGCGTCGACGAATCCTGAGATGAAAGACAAGGGCACGTCAGAGAAGCCGACGAAAGAGAAGGTCACGTCGGAGAAGCCGGCAAATCAAAAGATGAAAGAGAATGGCAATGGAGTCGGTCGCCATCAAGAGAATCCTCCGGTAATGATCGAGATCCTTGTATTGTGTATACACCCTCCTTCCCAAGTCTGCATGCAATCCCATTATTTACAACGCACTTCTTTTTGATCTCGTTTAGTTACAGCCATAACAAACTATCCCTATTTTACCGAAGGGAGATTGGTGTGTCTAGAAAGGCTTGCACAAATCTTAGCATAAAATCAATGACATAGGACTTAGATAAGCAATACTTAGAGCACATCTACACGTGCTTTAGCAAAACTTAAGGGAGATCGTGGATACCTTCCTCTCTTAGTTTTTAGTCGTGAATGCCTCTCTCTGTAATGAAACTTGCGCTAATTTTTGTGCTGGAAAGTTCTACGTGCAACAATATGGAAAGGAAGGACTAGTAATTCAACTTTGTTTAAAACCAGCAACCGAATCAACAAAATAATCGTAGTACTCCTAAATGCCTAATCAAATACGCAGTAGACAGAATACAAAGTAGTTTTGTACGTAAGTTGCACGCCTCACTTATTTGGCATTGAGAACATCAAATGTATGTACTATATTAAATTTTAGGTTGACGAGAAATAAAGGAGAAAACTAAAGAGAAAGATGGACAGTAGGATCACATGTTACATTCCTAGTATGGTGATTATCTATAAACTATTGATCTTGTGATCATGTATGCAATTATTTTCGTAAGCGTGACGCCTGAAACTTTAGTAGTGTACATAGAACAAAGTCTGCTCTTTGTAGTAAAAATCTATACTATTATCAGTCAATTTGCGGACAGAGATAGCTTGTTTTTCTATGTCTATTCATTATATGGCCTAGAAGCTCTATAATTTCATGCAGCAATGTAGAGCACAATTTTGATATTGGCATAGATTACATCTAGTCGGTTCTATGCGTGTTAAAATGAATACCATACATAATCTAATCACACTATTTGTACATTCAGGGAACTTAGGTTGCTTCATTGCTGCAATACGAGAAGTTCATAAAAGATTTAAACGCACATCAACTGACGTACATCAAGTTGATTGGACTGGGTGAACTTCTCAAGACTCCTGGCATGAGAATGAGACATCTACTGTGCCAGGCCATCGCTTATTCATATGATGCAGAGCAGGATGCCTTTATAATTAATGGGAGACCATGTAGGATCACACTAAAAGATGTGGAGCATATAACAGGCCTGCCCTGCATGGGGAAGAATCACGTCTCTTCAAATCACAACGATACTTTGGAGTTGTGGAAGGAACTGAAAGACCCCAATGACACAAAAGTAACTTTGAAAGGATTGCTAGCCAAGATGAAAGGCAACAGCACACCTAATTTTGTCAGGCCATTTGTCTTGTACACCACAGGCAAATATGTATGCCCGACAACACAGCAGTATGTGGACAACAGATACCTTGGGATTGTTAGAAACATTAAGACAATAAAGAACACCAATTTTGGACAGCTTACACTTGACCATCTTATGACTAGCGTCAGGAAATTTGTAAATGGTGGAGCAAATCTGGAGGGCAACCTACCATTGCTACAAGTAATACAATCATTATTAACATACAATACATTTAATTTTATGGAAAATTTTCTATGCTGTTTTTGTTGTAATGCAGACGTGGTACTACGAGAAGTGGAGGGTGCACCAATTGGACTCTACCATCTCGTATGCATCAAGGTTAAGGCCGCTGATCCAAAACTGGAGTGACGAGAAGGCACAGAAGGTTGACAACATAATCAACAAAAATTATATAGGGGTTGGAGAGGTAAAGTGTTAGTACTGTGTGCCTGGATTATCTACCATATGTTTTGAATGATACTAACGACACTAACATACAGTATGTCGATGACCTGCCGCGGCCTTTCAATCCGCCACCAGTTGGGACGCCGGTCAAACCAAAGACTGACAATCAGGTAAATGATGAACATCATACACAAATATATATTGTAACTTTGCAAGTACAATCGAAGTCATATGCTTCTAACTGCTTGTAATTTGCAAGATAAGGCACTCATGGGCCGTGTATTGGCTGATTTGAAAGAAGTTGCCTCCATTGTGCGGGAAGCCAGTGCACAACAATTTGATAGGATGAGCACCCTTGAAAAAAAATAGACGAGTGCCTTAGGCGTACACTTGCGAACGGCAGACCCACGGACGACCTCATCACAGAATTCAATGTAAGTATACCATTATGAGTTTCTATAAATATTTTTACTATCAATACTCTCCACACTAATATATTTGTTTTAAAGAACCACCGCTATGGAATATTTGATGCTGATCGCCCAGGAGTAGAGGACATACAACTATCTGACCTGGGAGTACCTGCGGACCCAATGGAGGTCCCAGGAGAGAATACTACTCACCAGCAAAAACAAAAAAGACACGGAGGTCATTGCCAAAGGCATTTCTGCTAAGGGAATACAAAAAGATAACATGGATGCCCCCATGAAGAACGTAGCTGAAGATTTGCAGGCTGCTCCTAGTTTGCAATCGCGAAAGCATTCAAAAACCACCACAAGCCTTGAAGCTTTCATGGTGATACACATTTCACATCTAACTGATTTTGTTTTAAGTTAATGAAGATTCGTAGCTAACAAGTGCTTTATTTCGAATCACAGGATCCTCTGAATTTGAGGCACAATGAGAATGTGCGAAAGGCTGAAGAAAGAAGAGATCAAGATGATGAAGATGTCAGTATTGTGGTGGGGGGAGAGGCAGGTACCAAAAGCAAACACCGGTCTGCCAAGGCTAAGGAAATAAGGGAGCCGGAAGAGACACATGTCTTCCCAGTTGATGAGGACAACTATGATGATTCTTTAGCAAAGCAGCAACAAGATATCGTGGTTGATTCCATGCTACCAACTAGTACGAGCATCCAGAAAAGAGTGGAATCTTCATTATTGTGCAATGATGATTATGTTCTGTATGATAGTGATAAGAAGAGAAAGAGAAACAGGACTCCATCGGAGTCTACCAACGATTCCAAGGACACAAAGAATACAAAGAGGAAAAACCGTGCAAGCATTTTTAAAGATACAAACACAGGTGCTTCGAGGCTGGAGACCGACCTTGACAAGTTTCGACAGAATCACGTGGCCGAAATTGTCAACACCTCAGATCTTGATAAACAATTGGTGGTAATTGATGACATTGTTCTGCTACAGAAGCATTTGCAATGCCTCACCATGACAGATGGAGTTTTAGATGACAAATGGTTGGGTGACGAAGTAAGATATTTGCCAAATTATTTTATCAATTTTCTTTTGCACAGTACAATTAACTTGAATTTTGTTTTAGTTGGTTAATGCTGTGATTCAGATCATGCGTCATGATCATCCTGAGGACATAAGGGACGGGCAACTTGTTTACATTGAGAGGGTGGCCGGCGTCGCTATGCTCGAAAGAGATGGTAAGGTAGAGAACTGCCATGAGGCCGCTTTGGTGGGCAGTCATGGAACAACAAAAGGAGACAACTACCTCAGACATGATCTGGTACCATCTAACCATGACATAAACACATTTATTTTTGTAATCATTATGCATGTTGTTGTAATCATCTTTGCTGTCCAGGTTTTTCTACCTACGAACATGGCGAACACCCACTGGTTCCTTGTGGTCGTAAACCCCAGAAGGAGGGAGATTCAGATTCTTGATTCACTTTTCAGCTACGTAGTAACACAAGTGGTTCACGTGGTAAAATTTTAAACGTCTTTCAATATAACACAACATTTAGCATCATACCTAACCTTGAACCGTGAGCAACTTCTCATACCATGGACTTTGGCAGATACGTGGGGTGGAAGCACATCTGAGAGCTTCGCTGCGAACCAATGGACCACAAAGCCATGCATGGCAAGACATTAACGTGACCCAATGGATAGTAAAGCATGTTCCTGTGCCAAGACAAGATGACAAGTCAGTCAACAGTATTAGCTTCTCAATATGTTTTGAATTTTTAATACGTGAAATGGTGCTAACATAATTAATTGTTGTAGCTCTTCTTGTGCACTCTACATGCTGAAGAACATCGAATTGTTTACGGGAGAAGATCTTACGCTGCGTTATGACCAAGTACGTAGAGTAACACCTAAAATTCTGTCAATTTTGTAAACATATGGAACGATACTAACATATCCTCCCATGCAGGCATACATTGACAATTATAGAAGAGAGCTGCCTGTTGCCCTTCTTACTTCGCCCTACAACAAATTGAAGTCCATGAAAAGGCTGAAGACGTACATTGCTAGCCTATCAGATGCAGCTGCGATTGAAGATCATGAAGATGCAAGCAGTTAGTCCAGCAGTGGTTGATTCTTAGATCTGGAGTGTACACTTGGTTATGAAGCGGTAGAGTAGGGTGTGGTTTGGTTTTAGTCCCGAAGAAGGTTTCCTAGCCATGTTCATAGTCCAGTGCAGATTAATCAAGTTGTAATATTTCACAGTACGGGTTCCAAATACTATTCTTGAAATAAATTTGGTCTGCATGGGAGACGTTGAAACATATATTTGCTTTTTACAACCAGAACTTTTGAAGCTTTTTTTAACATTGCTAGTTAGAAATTTCAGAAAAATTTCAGTTAGTGCTGAAATATTTTGGCTAAAAGGCAAATATTGCAGTGAGTGCTTAGATGAATGAAGTTCAGTTATTTCATCGAAATCTCATCGAAGTGAAAACCATGGTGTCGTGCCATCTTGAGCAGCAACAGAAATGATTCAGCGTTATTAACAAAATTTGGTCTCACAGATACGAGGAAAAAAGGTATGATTTTGAACATGCAAGATCGGATGAGCAATAAAATAACTTCACAAGAGAGCCAAATACTATTCTTGAAGAAGGTTTCCTAGCCATGTTCATAGTCCAGTGCGGATTAATCAAGTTGTAATATTTCACAGTACTGGTTCCAAATACTATTCTTGAAATAAATTTGGTCTGCATGTGAGACGCTGAAACATATATTTGCTTTTTCAACCAGAACTTTTGAAGCTTAGGAAGGTTAACTGAATTCTTAAATTTATATTTAAGTGTCGTCGGAGTCTGGATAAGATTAAGAACAATTACATCGCTAGTTAGAAGTTTCAGAATTTTTTAAACATCGCTAGGTAGAAGTTTCAGAATTCTTTTAACATCGCTAGTTAGAAGTTTCAGAAAAATTTCAGCGAGTGCTGAAATATTTTGGCATCGCTAGTTAGAAGGTTCAGATTTTTTTAACATCGCTAGTTAGAAGTTTCAGAAAAAAATTCAGCGAGTGTTGATTTTGGCCGAAATTCAGTGAGGCTGAAATATTTTGGCTGATTTTCAAAGAAACGGGAACGATATCTTTTTGATGATCGTGATTCTCAGGAGACCTACGTGTTGTTACGCAACTTACCTTGGTTTTTTTAAACCATAACTTACCTTTGCTAAACTCTCCACGCCCCCCTAATATTCAACCAGGTGGGTCCCCTCCCTTGATTTCCTCCAACCAAAGAAATCTATACGTAGATATATGTCCGGGTTGTTACGATCCCTATAAATAGGGATCCTTTGAAACCTCGTAGATCATAGTTCGTCCTTCTGCACCGCCCAAACCAGCAAGACAGAAGGACGGAGCAACCCAGGAATCCAGCAAGACCGAACGACGGAGCCAAATATGGATCCTCTGGTAACTCCCCACGATCTCAGCCGCTGCTATTTTTCGTGCCACGGTCTTCCTCGCATGATCTCTTGCTGTGACCCAACTCGTTGTTTGCATATTCATGTAACTCTACACGTTTTTAAACAAATTAAGTTGGGGGCGTTAGGGGAGGGCGCTAGGATTTGTTTCCTACCAGATTGGCAGTTCATTGATTAATTCCAGGCTAAATCTTAGCGTCCGGTCTTGTCGATGCCAATTAGTGCACCAGGCGCTTGCCTTCTTTTTTTCCTTCCGCACGAGTCATGGAAGGCATCGATGGCCCATGTTTTAATTCCAGACTACTGACCATGATTAGCGCCTAGAGTTGAGGAGACCACGGTTGGATAGTTTTTTATTTTCCAATGTTTATTTTATTTCAGATAAGTGCCTTGCAATGGAGATTACCTTAGATGACCGTTCAAACATAACCAAGCTGGATCACATGATAGTATTTGCACATACATGGAACTCAGCATGCTTGTACCTCATGCAGTAGCGTAGAGCACAATTTTTATGTTGGTATATATAAGCTGTATTCGTTTGTATGAGTGTTTAAATTGTATACCATGCTGAATCTAATCACACTTGCACATCCATTGAACCCAGGATGCTTCTTTGCCGCCATATGAGGAGTTCATAAACGGATTAAACACGCAGCAAAGGATGTACATCCAGTTGATAGGACTGGGTGGACTTCTCAAGACACCTAGCATCAAAATTAGACGTGTACTCTGCCTGGCCATCGCTAATTCATATGATGCAGAGAAGGATGCCTTTATCATCAATGGGAGACCATGTAGGATCACATTAGAAGATGTAGCGCATATGACAGGCATGCCCTGCCATGGGAAGAAGCATGTCCCTTCAAATCTTGATGATAATATGGAGTTGTGGAAGAAACTGAAAGACCGTAATGACACCAAAATAACTTTCAAAGGATTGCTAGCCAAGATGAAAGTCGACAACACACCAAATTTTGCCAGGCCATTTGTGTTGTACACCATAGGCAAATATGTATGTCGAACAAAAGAGGAGTATGTGGATAACAAATATATTGGGATTGTTAGAAACGTTGAGACGATAAAGGGCACAAATCTTGGACAGCTAACGCTTGACTATCTTATGGATAGCGTGAAGAATTTTGTAAATGGTGAGGCAATTTTGGAGGGGAATCTACCACTGCTGCAGGTAATTCGTAGTAGTACAATTATCAGTTACTTAACATACATTACATAATGTACAAGAATGTTTGTAAACTGCTTTTTCTTGTCATGCAGACATGGTACTACGAGAAGTTCAGAGTGCACCAATTGGACTCTAGCATCTCGTATGAATCAAGGTTAAGGCCACTGATCCAGAACTGGAGCAAGGAGAAGGCAAAAAAGGTTGACTATAAAATCCAGAATAATTATCTGGGAGTTGGAGATGTAAAATGTCAGCACATTGCCTGGATTATGTAACATATATATTTTCTATCATACTAACGACACTAAACTGCAGTATGTTGAGGACCTGATGAGGCCTTTCATTCCAGCACGAGATGGTACGCTGGCCAAACCGAAGACTGGCACTCAGGTAAATGAGTTACATAAGGCACAAATACATATATTGTAATACTCCAACTAGTATGAAGTTATATGATTCTAACTGTTTCAAAGTCTCAGATTAAGGTACTCGTCGGACGTGTATTGACTGATTTGCAAGAAGTTGTCTCCCTCGTGCGGGAGTCCGGTACAGAACAAAACCATAGGATGTGCATCCTTGAAAAGAAAATGGATGAGTTGCTTAGGCGTACCCGTACAAATGGCAAGTTCACGGAGGACCTCATCAAAGAATTGAAGGTAAGCCTAGAATTATGAGATTAGTATATATAATTGGAAATTTATGTTGTGACGCCCCCGATTTAATCGTACACTAATCATGCACGCAAATGTGTACGATCAAGATCAGGGACTCACGGGAAGATATCACAACACAACTCTAAAACATAAATAAGTCATACAAGCATCATAATACAAGCCAGGGGCCTCGAGGGCTCGAATACAAGTGCTCGATCATAGACGAGTCAGCGGAAGCAACAATATCTGAGTACAGACATAAGTTAAACAAGTTTGCCTTAAGAAGGCTAGCACAAACTGGGATACAGATCGAAAGAGGCGCAGGCCTCCTGCCTGGGATCCTCCTAAACTACTCCAGGTCGTCGTCAGCGGGCATCACGTAGTAGTAGGCACCTCCGGTGTAGTAGGGGTCGTCGTCGACGATGGCGTCTGGCTCCTGGACTCCAGCATCTGGTTGCGACAACCAGAAAGAAAGGAAAGGGGGAAAAAAGGGGGGAGAAAGCAACCGTGAGTACTCATCCAAAGTACTCGCAAGCAAGGAACTACACTACATATGCATGGGTATAGGTGTAAAAGGCCATATCAGTGGACTGAACTGCAGAATGCCAGAATAAGAGGGGGATACCTAGTCTTATCGAAGACTACGCTTCTGGCAGCCTCCGTCTTGCAGCATGTAGAAGAGAGTAGATTGAAGTCCTCCAAGTAGCATCTCCACTGTAGAATCTCCAAATAGCAACTCCAAGTAACCACTCCAGTAGCATCTCCAGCAGCATCACAGTAGCATAATCCTACCCGGCGATCCCCTCCTCATATCCCTGAGGTAGAGCGACCACCGGTTGTATCTGGCACTTGGAAGGGTGTGTTTTATTAAGTATCCGGTTCTAGTTGTCATAAGGTCAAGGTACAACTCCAAGTCGTCCTGTTACCGAAGATCACGGCTATTCGAATAGATTAACTTCCCTGCAGGGGTGCACCAACTTACCCAACACGCTTGATCCCATTTGGCCGGGCACACTTTCCTGGGTCATGACCGGCCGCGGAAGATCAACACGTCGCAGCCCCACCTAGGCACAACAGAGAGGCCAGCACGCCGGTCTAAACCTAAGCGCACAGGGGTCTGGGCCCATCGCCCATAGCACACCTGCACGTTGCGAGGGCGGCCGAAAGCAGACCTAGCCTAGTGGCATTCCAGTCCAATTCGGCGCGCGCCGCTCCGTCGCTGACGTCTGAAGTGCTTCGGCTGATACCACGACGTCGGGATACCCATAACTACTCCCGCGTAGATGGTTAGTGCGTATAGGCTCGTAGCCAACTCAGATCAAATACCAAGATCTCGTTAAGCATGTTAAGTGTCCGCGAACGCCGAACAGGGCCAGGCCCACCTCTCTCCTAGGCGGTCTCAACCTGCCCTGTCGCTCCGCCACAAAGATCCACACAGAGGGCCGTCGGGACAAAGGTCCTTTCAGCCCCCAATCCGTGAATCACTCGCGGGTACTCTTCGAGCTGACCCGACTTTAGTCACCATCTGTATAGTATGTATGTATGTATAGTATATACCCGTGATCACCTCCCGAGTGATCACGGCCCAATAGTATAGCAAGGCAGACTGACAAGAATGTAGGGCCAATGATGATAAACTAGCATCCTATACTAAGCATTTAGGATTGCAGGTAAGGTATCAACAGGTGTAGCAACAATGTCAGGCTATGCATCAGAATAGGATCAACGGAAAGCAGTAACATGCTACACTACTCTAATGCAAGCAGTATAGAGTAGAATAGGCGATATCTGGTGATCAAGGGGGGGCTTGCCTGGTTGCTCTGGCAAGAAGTAAGGGTCGTCAACACCGTAGTCGAACTGGGGTCACCGGCAGTCTCGGGGTCTACCGGAAAGAAGTAACGGGGAAACACAATAAATAATGGAGCAATCAAAGCATCACTAAGCGTAACATGGCAATACGCGGTGTTAGAGGTGATCTAACGCAGGGATAGGTAATACCGGCGAAGGGGGAAAACATCCAGGAAAGCATTCCCGGTGTTTCACGTTTTCAGACAGATGAACTGGAGGGGGAAAGTTGCGTGTTTGGTATGCTAGGGATGCGTGGCGGATGAATGGGTTGCGTATCCGGATTCGTCTCGTCGTTCTGAGCAACTTCCATGTACAAAGTTTTTTCATCCGAATTACGGTTTATTTTATATTAATTATTAAAGATTTAATCATTTTTAGGACTAACAGAATTAATTAATTTAGGAAATACAATTATGACATCAGCATGATGTCAGCATGATGTCAGCGGTCAACGCTGACCGTTGACCAGTCAACTGGTGGGTGGGGCCCGTCGGTCATTGACTGCTATCTCATTATCAGAATTAATTAGCCTAATTAGGTTTAGGTTAACTAAACAGAATTAATTAAATTAATTAATTATTATAATTCCTTTTTTTTGGGGCATGGGGCCCATATGTCATAGGCTCATAGTAATTAAATAGGGCTAATTAGCTTTAGCTAAATGATTAGGATAATCTAATCCGATTTAATTAATTCTCTAATTAATTGATTAACATTTTAATTATTATATTTATTATTTACTTTTTTTCTTTTTTTTGTTAAAAAAACGTTCTGGTCGTGGGCCCCCTGTCATAGGCACAGGGGGCCTTAACGGGTTTTGGGCGCCGGGGCGATGGTTGTCGCCCGAACGGGCGCGGTTGCGGGCGCCGGGTCGCCTGGACCCGGGCGGTGCCTTGCCGGCAGCCATGGCGGGGCACGACGCCGGCCATGGAAGGGAGCGGGCCGCGGCGGATGCGGCGGACGGCGAGGACGGCGCAGAGGGCGCGGTGAGCGCGTGCTCACCGCAGGCGCACGCGTGGGCGGTCTAACGTGTGGTGACCGCGAGCGAGAGGCGAGGCAGAGAAGGGGAGAGGCCCGGGGCCTCACCAGCGTTGATGGGGAGAGGGGGCGACGAGGCGTGAGGAGGCCGGTCGTGGAGGAGGACGAAGACGGGCGGTCCGGCGACGCGGCGTCAGGGAGGCGGGGTGACTTCGGGGCGGGGTGGCGGCGAGGTCTAGCGGCTTCAGAGGCAGGGCGGCGTCGGGCTCGTTGCCCCTTCCCGATCCAGATCGGGTCAGGGAAGAGGAGCGAGAGGGGAGGTGAGCCGGAGACTGGCGGCGGGCTGGTGCAGATCCGGCGACGGAGCTCGGCGGCGGGGCAGCGCACGCGAGGCGGCGCCTGGTGCCGATGATGACGACGGGAGGCGTCGGGCTTGGCGAGGCGTCGGTG
>NC_041390.1:85289982-85300449 GCF_002162155.2 Triticum dicoccoides
TGATCCAGATCCAGCGAGGGGGGGAGAGGAGTGGTGCGAGTGGGGAGAGTGGGGATCGGTGGGGGTTAGGGTTCGGGGAGGTGGCCTTGTAGGCCAGAGAGGAGGGCCGGTTGGGCCTGGTGGGCCGGCCGGTGCGGAGGCCAGCTGGGCCGCTCGGCCCAGCATGGGGGGTGGGGGTGTTTCTATTTTTTTGTTTTTTTTTGTTTGACCTTTTCCTTTTTTTTCTATTTTTCCTGTTTCTTTTAGTTTTACTTTATATGCAGTTTTTTTTATAATATATCAACTCAGCCCCTAAATTAGCATTATTAGTTAGGCTACTGTCATAATTAATTTGGCACTAAATAAATTAGTTTTACATTTGTTTATTATTGAAAAGTATTTAATAATTGTTTTAGCCCCTGTTTTTATTTAGTTTAGGCACTTAAACATTTTGAAAAAGGTTGGTTCAAACACCCAAAATAAGTTACGGATTATTTGCCACATGATGATCATTTTAAATTCTAACGTTTGAAAACCTTTATTGTTTGCCTGATTTTGAATTTGAATTTGAATCGGCTTGAACCAGCTCGAGTTTATCAACAGTAACCGAGGTGACGTGGCACCATTAGCAGGGGTTTACTGTAGCTTAATTATCCGGGCGTCACATATGTGTACAAGTTTATTTCTAATTTAGTTTACTATCAAAACACCCCAGACTAACATATATTTTTTAAAGAAAAAACACGATGGAATATTTCCAGGAGTGGACGACATACATCTATCTGACCTCGGGGCACCTTCACACCTAATGGAGGCCTTTGTTGAGAATGATGAGCAGGCTTTTGACCAGGGGAAACAAAAGGATGTCATGAAGGTCGATGCTAAGCACGATTGTAAGCAGGGAATAAAAAATGATGACATGGAGCCCCCCATGAAGAACCTTGATGAAGATTTTGACGTACGCATGTTAACTTAATTATGAAACAATCATTGTTGTTTCAGAAATAACATTTGATCTTCCACGTACAGGATGAAGCATTCGAAAGAGCTGCTGCAAATATCAAACAGGATCTCAGTAGTATTCCTAAGCTTTCGAAAGAGGTGGATGATATCCAGGGAGCTCCTAGTTTTGATAACCAAATGCATTCCAAAGCCACCACAAGCCTTGAAGATTTCCAGGTGATGCACATTTTACCTATAATTGAGCAAGAATCTGCTAAAGGCTAACACATGGTTTATTTCGTCTGACAGAATCCGTTCAACAGACGGAGTAAGCAGCACTCTGTGAAGGCTACAGGATCGCGAGATCCTGAAGAGCCCCGTGCCTTCACAGATGATGATAGCCATGATGAATCCTTTGAAAAGCAGCAACAAGTAAGTGTGGTTGGATCGACGCCACCAAATCATGGGGGCGAAAAGAAAAAGGGTGGTATTGCAATTATTTAAGGATGACGAGTATGCTTCGTACGACACTGAGAAGAAAAAAAGAAAAAAAAGACTCCATCAGAGTGTACAAATGATTCCGAGGACACGAACAGTAAAAAGAGGAAAATCGGCTCTAGCAACTTAAAAAAGAGGTCATAAGTTTCTGAAACCTAGAGGGACCAGCTAGACGTGGTTTGACAGGATTTCGTGGCGTCACTGATCAACACTACAAATCGTGAAAAACAAATGGTGTTAGTTGATGACATTGTCGTGCTATCAAAGCATTTGCAATGCCTCACCCATAAAGATGAATCTGAAGATGGCGTATGGTTGGGTGACGAAGTAAGATAGTATTTCACAATTTTGTTTATGAAGTTTCATTTTTGTACAATACAATTAACTTGATTATTGTTGTAGGTGGTTGATGCTGCGATCCAGCTCATGCGTAATGATCAACCAATTGACACAAGGGACGGCCAACTGGTTTACATTGAGAGGGTGGCCGGCGTCGCTAAGCTCGAAAGAGATGGTAGGATAGAGGAGTGCTACGAGGACGCTTTGGCAGGCATTCCTGGAACAACATAAGGAACCACCTACCTGAAACATGATATGGTATATTAAGCTGACGTAGAACAGATTTTTTTTATTACTATGCACGTTGATCTAATTATCTGTGCACTCCAGGTTTTCCTACCTACGAAAAGTTTATACACCCACTGGTTCCTTGTGGTTGTAAACCTCATAAGGAAGGAGATTCAGGTTCTTGATTCACTTTTCTACTGTATGATACCCAAAGAAGTAAATAACGTGGTGAGAATTTCAACATATTTAACTATAAGAAAGGATTTGACATCATATGTAAGTATTAGTCGTAGGCAACTTCTCATCCCATTGGGATTGCAGGTACGTGGGATGGAAGCACATCTGAGAGCAGCGATGCGAGTCAATGGGATTGAAAGCAATGCATGGGAAGACATTAACGTGACGCAATGGCTAGTACGGAATATTAATGTGCCAAAATCCGATGAGACGTCAGTCAACAATATTAGCTTTTGTTTTTGTTTTACATTGTTAATATCTGAAATGCTAATCTAACAATATAAAATGTTGCAGTTCTTGTAGTGCACTGTACATGCTGAAGAACATCGAATTATTTATGGGAGTAAAACTAAGGTTGCAATATGACGAAGCACGTAAAGTAACACCTCAAATTTTGTCATTTTTTGAAACATATGGAACGATACTAACATATCCTCGCATGCAGGCCTACATCGACAAATTCAGAAGAGAGATACCTGTTGTGCTTATCGATTCACCCTAAAACAAAATGAAATACGGGACTAGGTTCAGGCAGTACCATGCTAGGCAATCGGATGCAGCTGCGGTTGAAGACAACGAGGATGCAAGCAGTTACTCCAGCATTGTGGTTCATTCTTACATGTGGAGTGTACACTTGGCCATAAAGCGATAGAGTAAGGTGTGGTTGGGTTTTAGTCCCAAGAAGGTTTCCTAGCCGTGTTATTAGTCCATTGCACATGAGTCAAGTTGTAAAACTTCAATAATATTGGTTACTATATTTTGCTTGAAATAAATTTGGTCTCTACGGGATCTCGTAGAAATCTATATTTGCTTTTTACTACCATGTGACAATAATGGTGCCTGGGGCAACCCTAGAAGAATAATGGATTATGATATATCTATTTTCATACGAGAGAAAAATTTATTAAAGCATGAGCATAGCCTCACAACAAAAGTCAAAAATACTGCCTGATTCAACACGCAATCCTAGCTATGTCTCGTAGGCAGGCCGCAAAGCCAAAAAAATAGAGCATATGATAACAAGAGTAAAAGCACGTACCATAGGGGGCCTCTGCAGGTGCTGCAACGCTGAATTGAAGTGATCACCTTCAGGAGCACAGTGGTGTGGACATGGTACATCCATCCTGCCTCAGGGAATCACATAGCATGTTCTATCATAGCCCTGCAAAACAGAGGAAAAATTACAACTTGTACTAACCTTGTCAAGTGTGTGCATGTAACAAATGTTGGACATAACTAAACACGGAAGAATGAAATGCAACATATGGAAGAATCGAATGCTCATTCCTTTCTCTCTGCTTTTTGCGAGGACCATTACTCTCCCTTTACAAGGCTAAAACATCATAATAAGACTTAACAACAATCTTGAAAAGGTGGATATCCCATGCGAATCTAATTTTTCATATAAAGCACATGCCAAGTTTGTTGATCCCAGTCCAGCAATTGCACAAGAAGAAGCGAGGATCATAAATATTGAGCAACATAAGATATGAATTGTTTATAGTACATTCCAAAATTAATAGCTTACCATCTCGATTGATCTCCAAATCTCACCTATCAGCCAAATTGAAAGAATACATGTTGAATGCAACGATCGAACATTCGTAGATCAAGCAGTCGGGGGTGGACGAATGGGGCTAGCCGTCGAGGCCGGCGGCCGGCTTTATCTAGTCCCGCAGAACATGATCCATACCCAACCACCTTGCCATCGGACGAGATGCATGGCCAGATAGAAGCTGCAACCATGGCTGAGAAATGATATGTAGAGGACGCAATCAACCAATTGGGGTGTGGGAAAGAGGTTGCATATAACCTTGTGGCTATAGGCACCCGCATGGAGAACTGGGAGGTGGGATGGCGCCGACTCTTCACCGGTGGCCGCCCCGGGGAGGGCAGTGGGCCTCCTCTTGTGTTTGTTGAAAATGCGGTGTGAGATCGCGAGGGAATTGGGGTGGAGGAAGGGAAGGGCCGCGACGCGCAGCTAGATCCTGCCGGCGACGAGGGAGGGAGGGGCCGTGACGAGCGGCTAGATCCTGCCGGCGAGGATCAAAATCGTAGCGGCGGCGAGGCATAAACCCTAGTGAACGGGATAAATATCGAACCGAAAACAGCCCTCAAATTCATACCGAAAATACCCTCGAAATATTTGGGAGGAAAAAACAAATCAGTTCGAAATATTTTTTCTCCCGAAAATGCCCCTCAGGGTCTGATATAATACACGTGACATCAGTGTATTGCATCGGATCTGGACCGTCGATTTTGCTCCGACGGACGGTCCATATCGTCCGGATGCACTGTAAAATGACTCTCTTTTTTAACACAATATAGATGTAGACGCTCATATACTCACCCATATGAACACACACATCCTACCCTTATGAGCACATTCTAGAGAAGGAGCCGACACATCATCTTCAAATTGACGAAGTCACCAAAGGCACCTCTGTAAAGCCTTATAAATTCAGAAAAATGCGAGCATCAATGTCAAGCCTAGGACTTGAGCCCTGGTGGGCTGGTTCCACCACAAAGAACCTAACCATTTATGATTTGATAATATTATCACCGCCTCCTCCTCCTCCAAATAAAAGCTAGGGTTCCTGCCTCTCGCAGGCGCCGCCGCAGGTCCGCCTCGTCTCCGGTGGCTCTAGGGCCATGAGGCCGCGGTGGATCCTGGCAAGGGCCGGCGGGAGGGCTCCGATTTTAGTCGTTCCTTTCAGTTTTGTTAGGGTTTGTGTCCTGCTCAGGAAAGCGAGACGGCGACGGCTCCCTGAAGTTGGAATAAAGGTCTCCCCACCTAGGCCCCGTTCTGGCGGTGCGTCTAGCATCGTTGGTGGGCATGTGGAGGTGTATCTCCGGCGGATCTATCTTTGGTGGATTTGCTCGGATCTCGTCGTTGTTCGTCTACGTTCGTGTGTCTTTGGGTTGGATCCTTCCGATCTATGTTATTCTTCATCCGCGGCGGGTGCTGTTCTGGTGCGCTGGTCCTATGGGGCCTTTGCATGATGACTTCCCGACTATCTACTTCAACAAGTTGTGCCCGACTCCGGCGATGGAAGGGTGATGACGGCGACGCGCCTTCGGCTCGTTTCAGTGCTTTTAGTCGTCGCTAGGTGGTCTATGAATCTGGATGTAATTTTTATTATTTCTGGTGCTCGTTGTATTGCCATGATTGAAGATGAATGGATCAAAGGTTTTCTCGCGAAAAAATAGAGCCCGACCATTTGAGCTAGGCTGAGTTTGTGGTCAAAATTGTCATAATAGCAATTATTATGGCGACCAGGCTGATACAGTGACTCTACTAGAGTTGTTCTAAGAGCTTCCTTGATTCACAAGATTGTAAAAATGCATAAATAGGAAAAACACATGATTGAAATGGCATGCTATTGGAATTCTTTATAGGATTTTGATTTGTTGTATTGCATCACAAGAAAAACAAATGATTGAAATGGCATGCTATTGGAATTCTTTATAGGATTTTGATTTGTTGTATTGCATCACAAGAAAAACAAATGATTGTTGCCATGAGGTTTAAGTGGACGCATAATTCCTATGAAATGTAATGCAAACAAATATTTTAAAAAAAATCACTATAGGATTTGATTCTACAAATCAAGCAACCACCATAGCAAAAGTTCATAAGTATTCCTATCCTCTAAATTGTGTTCTCTAATATACTAGTATGGAATGGTAAAACTGTTGGATTATAAATTTTAGGTATACATTATGCAAGCAGTGTGTCATCCCATTGTTTTATGTTTTATTAGTTGGCATGTGAGCCAGCCTTATCAAGACGGTGACTAATGATTAAACACCACAAATATGTGTTCAGTTTTTAAATTCAGGTGATGGTTACATATTCCATAAATTTGATACTCGTGTTGTCTTGGGGGCAAAAATAATAATTACACACCAAATACTATAGAGAAAATTCCGGTTAGCTACCAACCTCAAACATGTAATATACGGATTGTGTTTCTAGGTGGATGAAGGTTTTTTTTATAGATATGGTGGATGAAGTAGTACAACCACGAGGAAGAGAGTTTAAACCATGTCTGGCTAGCCTGTCATCAGCTTCCTAACAGTTAACCTTATGACCGCATCTTCAAACACCTATATAGAAACTTAACCATCCAATTAATGCGATTACAACATGTATCAGACTCAAATACCCATCAAGGTTAATGCTTAGGCCTTGGCATTTTTCGTCCAAAAACATGAAACCACTCGCCCACTAGGATTATGTTGTCTTGTATTCCCTGAATTGGGTACTTACCATCACACATGCTCTTTTCGAATGTGAAAAGTGAAATTTACTCACAAAATATTACACAACAAACTTACAAAACTCAAATACCGCCTCCGTCCCAAAATAAGTGTCCTAATTTTACTGCAACTTTGTATTAAAGTTGAGACACTTATTTCGAGCCGGATGGCGTGTTATATGGTTAGTAAGTATTTATCTGGTCTCTCTTTAGATAAGTTCACTTTGGTTGTCTTGAAGAGAGAGGCGTTGGGGATAGTGCATATGCTCCAAGAGTTCTCTTTCATGAAGGTTTAGCGCGATAGAGATAGGGTTGCCCATGAGAGTGTTGGATTTTATTTTAAGAGCGGTTCTCATGATATTTTAGTTGGTGTCGTTTCGCCCTACGTGGCGTTTTGGGTCGACAAAAATTGTACCAACATTTGATTGAATGTAAGGATGATTAAAAAAAGTGGCTTGTATTTCTAAGCAAATGAAATAAACAAACAAGAGAAAGGGGAAGGGAATTTAGACTAGTCTGGCTAGCCCATCAGTAGTTGTCCTAGCGAGGTTGTTAGGGCCACATTGTCAAACAGCTAGTACTACAAAGACACTTAACACTCCAGTTATTAAGGTTACTATTTCAGACTCACAAATGCCCATCAAATTAATGTTTAGACTTTGACCTATCTGCTTCAAAAACGTAAAAGAACATCTAACCGCTCGCCAACTATGAGAATATGTGGTGCTCTACGGGCAACAAATAAGGCTTTTGTGAACTAAGAATACCTTAGATGGTTAGGCTTCCTATGGTGGATCACCTCGGTTAAAATACAAACTTGACATTGGTGCTTGCATATTTTCTAAATTTATTCTAGTCTTTCAGCGCTATTAATTATTTCAGTGTTATCACGTGCACTACTAGTGTTTATGATGATTTTGTCAATGTCAAGACCTACCAGCTAGGTCTCACCAAGATGTTCATATATAGAAGTAAGGGTGTGTGTGCACGCAGGCGCGTGTGTGTGTGAGGACAGTGGATTTTTTGCTCTCTGACTTCACGGAGCCTGAAATCTTCAAACATTTAAAAATCAGCCTTTTAAGTTCAAAAAAATCTGAAGAAAATACACAAGTACTTATAGATGTATAGTAGACGTGTGTGAAATTTCATCACGAGATACTAACCAGAAAAACAAAATCATGTAATTTTATAGTGAATAGTATACATGTGCTAGAAATCGTGATTTTTTGTGTGTAGCTCGCATAGAAAAGTACTTCGTGAAATTTCGCAGACAAGTAGTCTACATCTATATGTATATGTGTATTTTTCTTAAATGATTTTTTTAAATAGGGTTTTATGGAGAAATAAAGGGTTTTATGGAGCTGGAGCTCCATTAAATGGTTTTGGAGAGGATTTTCTGGTGGTTTTGACTAAAAGTTTCCGGATGGCATGTTCGCTTGCACAGTATTTGACTTTTTTAAAACAGCGTCGGCCTTCTTGGTGGAGAGACTCGTTGTCGTCGTCAAAGCCGGCCGACGGCCTCGGCGTGTGCTGCCGCGACAAGTGTAGCGACGAGAGGTCGGCTGCACCAAAGTCGGACGCGCCCAGTGCTCCGTGGGGCAGAGGCAACACCATTCTTGCCGGGGCGTTAGGAGGGAGCGGCAGGATAGCGACGCCATGGACCGACGCATGAGGACGCGCATGCTCCCGTCGGGCGCGCCCTCAGCCTGCGCCTCGGCGTGGTTGCCGTCGAGCGAGAGGACGTCCGGGTCCATGCGGACATCAATGACGGCGGCAGCCCGAAACCTCCCGAGATGAGCAAACGTCGGCGACGGCGGCGGACTGAAACCTCCCCGAGATGGCGGCCTCTCTGCTCTCGCACGTCCGTCCCCATGCTAGATCGCTGAGGCTGCTCTCCCCGGTCTGGTGCATGCTGTAGCTGCTGCTCCTGCCGGGTGCCGCCCATCCCCTCCTGCATCTCTTCGCCGACGTCTCCTCCCATGCTGCTGCCGCCGCCCCTGCTCTTTGACGCCGAGACTGTCCGCTGCTCGCCATGGCCCAGGCCATCTCCCCTTCTGCCGCTTGCCCCAAGATGACAGCGTACATGAGTACATGGCGTTGAGTTCATACTGAATTGAACACCATAGTGCAGTGTTTGGAACTACTGACTGGTTACAGAGTTCAAAATACTTCCAATTGCCAATTGATTCATGATTCGCGTGTAAAAGAAAAATATGTTCTGAACTCGGCAGCCGAGTGAAGCAAAAGGAAATTGCTAAGCAAACTAGTCGTTGTGCCTTCATCCGAACTGAATGAGATGTTTGAGTTCAGAAAAGATGGCTCTGCATCTTCTATGCACCTGATGTGAGAAATCTGTTACGGCCGACCCAGCCGCTCTGGCCAACGCGACGAGTGCTCCAGCCCTCGCAGCCGCCGCCACAGGATCGCTGTCGGCTCTGTCGCGCGGGTCTCCGCGCGCCACCGGCGCCGGCACATGATTGGAGCCTCCCACCGCGCGTGGCTGCCGACTAAGAACGCCGGCGAGCAGGTGGGTGTACGTACGCCTACGGCAGCCTATGGTCCGCAGTGCCGGCAGGCTGGACGAGGGGAGATGATTGTGATTTCCTCTTTTCTTTTTTTCCCTTTTCCATTCTTCTTTTCCCTTTTTCTTTTTATTTAATTTTTCTTTCTTCCTCGTTCAATAACTTTTTCAAATTCATGATTTTTTTCAAAATTGATGAACTTATTTCAAATAGATGAAGTTTTTCTTCAAAGAAAATGAACTTTTCTTCAAATTGATTTTTTTTCAAAATTGATTACCCTTTTTTCAAATCGATGAACCTTTTTCAAATTCATGGACTTTTTAAAATCTGTGATTTTTTTCAACCTTCTGATTTTGTTTTCAAAATCGATTAACATTTTCAAAAATTGATGAATTTTTTTAATGCGTTAACTTATAAAAGTTTGTGTTTTTTTCAAAGTCCATGAACATTTTTTAATTTACAAAAAAATCGATTTTATTTATTTATCCAGACTTTTAGAACAATCAAAATCCAACAGTTCAGTCCATAGATTCCCTCAAAAAAAAAGACCAGTCCATAGATGATCGGTCAACCGCGACCAGTCAGCAGCGAACGAACGAAGGAAGTTTTTTTTTTCCTTCAGCAAACGAGCGAGCCAGCTCGCGTTGGACCGGCCCAAGTGAGCGCCCCTTCGCGACCCCCAGATGGGCCGGCCCAGCTTCCGGGAGACCACAGCCTCATTTGTTTTGTTTTTCTAACCTTTATTTGCTTTTTTGCTTTCCTTATTTTTACTTCTAAATATTCGAAATAAATAGGTTACAAAAACCCTTTACATAAAGACATTTAAACAAACTTTAACAAAGTATTTGAAAAATATTAAATGTGTATAGAGAAAATGTTACTCATGCACACAATAAAAATACAATGTGTATGATTTTTTTGATAAGGTATTTAAATAATGTTAATCAAGCATTTGCAAAAAAATTAAATAATTATATGTAAAAAATTAAATGTGTATAGAGAAAATGTTGACCTTGGGTTAAAAAATTAATCTTGCATTTGAAAGAATGTTAATCAAGCATTTGAGAAATGTTAAATGTGCATAGAAAAAATGTTGACCATGTATGAAAAAATGTTAATCTTGTATGTAAAAAATGTTAATCACGAATTTGAAAATGTGTATAGAAAAATGTTGACCATGTATTAAAAAAGTTAATATTGTATTTACAAATTCTTAATCAAGCATTTGAAGCATGTTAAAAATGTATATAAAAAATATTGACCGTGTATTAAAACATATTAAACTTGTATTAGAAAAATATTCTCAACGTATACAAAAAATGTTGAATAAAAAATAAAAAATAAAGAAAACCAAAAACCAATGAAAAGCAAAATAGAAAGAAAGGAAAGCAAAGAAAAAAAGAAAACCCGAAGAAACAAGTGCAAAAGAATGTTAAAACAGCGAATACCGATAAAGAAAC